>NC_073396.1:5466656-5556656 GCF_028641065.1 Leucoraja erinaceus
ATGAAAGCGTTCTGGAGAATGCGTGTGTGGGCTGGCGTTGTAATGGACTCAGATGCGTTGACAGTCTTTGACTCTTCCTCTAACAACCCAGTCGGGGAGGAGTTCAACGCAAGCTGTTCGTTCAGCAAGCAGGAAATAATATTACAACGTGAGCTGCACAGTAGTATGTCAGGCAGGGCATGTAGTCGCTGCAACTGAGGTTCTACTGGGTAGCCCAAAGCTTTGCACCCCACGGTATCTCGACTTGCCTCCGTTTAAAGGATCGCCTGGGAATGCAGCTGAAGGAACTGAGTTCAACTATCACTGTGGTGAACAGCATCATTGGAGTGTCTGTGCTGACTCTACCATTCTGCTACCAACAAGTAAGTGAGATTCAGGTTGCAACCCGGGCAGGTCTGCCGGCTGTGACAAGCTGAGACACAGTGAGTCAGTCACCCCTGCAAGGCAAGCGGGTGGCAACTCCTTTGTCGACGGTGTAACAAACTTGACCACAGAATCGCCTGCCAACTTGGCAGCTTCACAACTTGTTTGATCGCGTTAATTACCCCCATCGGCTGAAACAAAACTCTGCGATAGAGCACGGGTGATTTAAAATAGAGCATGTGTGGAAAACCTGATATCCCACACAAGGTGTTTCCAGAGACCATTGAGATCTATCTTGGCGTATTTTATAGAAACATAGGTGCAGGAGTAGGCCATTCGGCCCTTCGAGCCAGCACCGCCATTCAATATGATCATGGCTGATCATCCAGAATCAGTACCCCATTCCTGCTTTTTCCCCTTGATTCCGTCAGCTCTATGAGCCAAATCTAACTCTCTCTTGAAAACATCCATTGAATCGGCCTCCACTGCCTTCTGTGGCAGAGAATTCCACAGATTCACAACTCTCTGGGTGAAAATGTATTTCCTCATCTCAGTTCTAAATGGCCTACCCCTTATTCTTAAACTGTGTGACCCCTGGTTCTGGACTCCCCCAACATCGGGAACATTTTTCCTGCATCTAGCCTGTCCAATCCCTTATGAATTTCACCAGTTAGGAACGAAATATCATGACATATAACATCCTGCTGTAGCAGTAATTTGCATGCCCACGTACACAGATTCGAGCCAGCACCGCCATTCAATGTGATCATGGCTGATCATCCACAATCAGTACCCCGTTCCTGCCTTCTCCCCATATCCCTGACTCCGCTATGTTTAAAAGCCCTATCTAGCTCTCTCTTGAAAGCATCCAGAGAACCTGCCTCCACCGGCCTTTTTCCACAGACTCACCACTATCTGTGAGAAAAAGTGTTTCCTCGTCTCCGTTCTAACTGGCTTACTCCTTATTCTTAAACTGTGTCCCCTGGCTCTGGACTCCCCCAACATCGGGAACATGTTTCCTGCCTCTAGCGTGTCCAAGCCCTTAACAATCTTGGAGGAGGCCATTCGGCCCTTCGAGCCATATAAAACAAACAATCACTAAGCAGAAGCAAATTAATTTCCCTAACTTTGGTAACTCATTGACAACTGCCTTTACAGGCCTTTTGTGGTGCTGTAAGTAAGACATTCATTGTTCCTTTATCAGTACATACATTAATTGAACATTCTTGTATCTTGGCGTCACTACTTTCTTGCCTGGTATGTGAGACTGGAACTGCAGATTAGAGCAGAAGGCAGGAATGTGGTACTGATTGGGGATGATCAGCCATGGTCACATTGAATGGCGGTGCTGGCTTGAAGGGCTGAATGGTCGTTAACCTGAAAGGTTAACCAATGATGAGCGTTTGACGGCACTGGGCCTGTATTCGCTGGAGTTTAGAAGGATGAGGGGGTACCTCATTGAAATGTACAGAATATTGCAAGGCCTGGATAGAGTGGATGTGGAGAGGATGTTACCACCAGTGGGAGAGTCCAAGACTAGAGGTCACAGCCTCAGAATTAAAGGATGTTCTTTTAGGAAGGAGATGAGGAAGAATTTATTTTGTCAGAGGGTGGACAAGCTTTTCCCTTTGAGAATAGGGAAGATTCAAACAAGAGGACATGACTTCAGAATTAAGGGACAGAAGTTTAGGGGTAATATGGGGGGGAACTTCTTTACGCAGAGAGTGGTGGCGGTGTGGAATGAGCTCCCAGTGGAAGTGGTGGAGGCAGGTTCATTGGTATCATTTAAAAATAAATTGGATAGGCATATGGATGAGAAGGGAATGGAGGGTTATGGTATGAGTGCAGGCAGGTGGGACTAAGGGGAAAAAAATTTGTTTGGCATGGACTTGTAGGGCCGAGATGGCCTGTTTCCGTGCTGTAATTGTTATATGGTTATATGGTTATATGGTGGTGAATCTGTGGAACTTCTTGCCACAGACGGCTGTGGAGGCCAAGTCAGTGGATATATTTAAGGCCGAGATAGATAGATTCTTGATTAGTACGGGTGTCAAAGATATTGGGGATGGGAGGGAGAGATAGATCAGCCATGATTGAATGGCGGAGTAGACTTGATGGGCCGAATGGCCTAATTCTGCTCCTATCACTTATGACCTTATGAAGAAGCTTTTCAGTGAAGCCTCCCTTCAGATGGAAACTGGAGGGGATTTTTAAATAAATCAAAAGACTGGAATAACTGGAATGACTCGACTATGAAGTTTGTACATTCTCCCCGTGACCACATGGGTCTCCTCCCACATTCCAAAGGTACAGGTTTGTAAGGTAATTGGCTTCTGTAAATTGTAAATTGCCCCTAGTGTGTAGGATGGGGGGGGGTCAGCACACACTAGGTGGGCCGAAGGGCCTGTTTCTGCGCTGTATCTCTCAACTAAACCAAACTAAAAGTGCCTTCAGAAACAATTCTCCAATGGGCAGCACAATGGGCGCTGCTTCACAGCACCAGAGACCCCGGTTCGATCCTGGCCTCGGGTGCTGTCTGTGTGGAGTTTGCATTTTCTCCCCGTGACCTCGTGGGTTTCCTCCAGGCACTCCGGTTTTCTCCCACATCCCAGAGACGCGCGGGTTTGTAGGTTAATTGACGGGGAATGGAGGCGACAGTGAGATTTCAGGCAACTGAACCATCCCACCACAACCAGAGAGCAGTGCTGAACTACTATCTACCTCATCCGTGACCCTGGGACTATCCTTGACCAGACCTTGCTGGTTTTATCTTGCACTAAACCTCATTCCCTTATCGTGTATATATACACTGTAAATGGCTCGATGGTAATCATGTATAGTCTTTCTGCTGACTGGTTAGCACGCAACAAATAGCTTGGCACACGTGACAATAAACTAAACTGAACTATCAGAACTAGTATGAATGGTGAACAATGGAGAGCATGGACTTGATGGGCCAAAGGGCCTGTACCTAGTTTTGTTTTGTTTATTAATGTCACGTGTACTGAGGTCCAGTAAAAAACGTTGTTTTTCTTTCAATTGATCTTTCGATCGATTTCGATGACTAAAATATCTAAAACATATCACTGTTCAAAATCTAGTGCAGGCAAATTTACTAGCACTGGAAACACCTTAGAAATAATTAATAATTAATAGTAGCTAAATAATATAACTTCAGCAATATAACACTGGCAATAGACAATAGGTGCAGGAGTAGGCCATTCGGCCCGTCGAGCCAACACCGCCATTCAATGTGATCATGGCTGATCATCCCCAATCAGTACCCCGTTCCTGCCTTCTCCACATATCCCCTGACTCCGCTATCTTTAAGAGCCCTATCTAGCTCTCTCTTGAAAGCATCCAGAGAACCTGCCTCCACCGCACCGCACTCTGAGGCAGAGAATTCCACAGACTCACCACCCTCTGTGAGAAATAGTGTTTCCTCGTCTCCGTTCTAAATGGCTTACTCCTTATTCTTAAACTGTGGCCCCTGGTTCTGGACTTCCCCAACATCGGGAACATGTTTCCTGCCTCTAGCGTGTCCAAACCCTTAACAATATCTTATAAGTTTCAATGAGATATCCTCTCATCCTTCTAAACTCCAGACTGTACAAGCCCAGCCCTGGCATTGTGCATTCTCCGCAGCAGAACAGAAGTTTGTAATTAGTCTACAATGTCACATTGTGTTGTGCTAAATTGGATAAATAAATAAACTTACGAGTGGCCCAAAAATAGAAACACAAGAACGCCCTATTGAAGATAAATTGTCACAGGAACCAGAGAGAAGTATCAGTTTTACTAAAGATAGATACAAAATGCTGGAGTAACTCAGTTGGGACAGGCGGGGTGGGAGATTGCAACCTTCACGAGGTCCGCCCTGTTTCGATGAATGCAATCAACCTGGCGTGCACAATCAAGTAAGATCAAATAGAACAAGTTGTCCGACAACTTTAGGCTGTGCACGCCATACGCAAGAAGAAGTGGGACAGGCAGCATCTCTGGAGAGAAGGAATGGGTGACGTTTCGGGTCGAGACCCTTCCTCAGTTTTACTCAGTAATTTCTGTTCAGCTGCTGCACCCCCTATCTACTCTCCTGGTACATTCTCGAAGAGGTTCATAAGTGATGGGAGCAGAATTGGGCCATTCGGCCCATCGAGTCTACACGGCCCTTCAATCACGGCTGATCTGTCTTTCCCTCCTATCCCCATTCTCCTGCCTTCTCCCCTTAACCCCGGACACCCATACTAATCAAGAATCTATCTATCTATCTCGGCCTTAAAAATACCCAATGTATTCAAATGTCATTCACCTGGGCACTTTACAACCCAGCGGCACGTCGAACACTGGCCCTATCACCGTACTCTGACTACATTCTTTCTTTGTCCCGCCCCCTCCCCTGACTATCAGTCCGGAGAAGGATCTCCTATTCCTTCTCTCCAGAGATGCTGCCTGACCCGCTGAGTTACTCCAGCCTTTTAGGTCTGTTTTCGGTTTAGTCCGGAGCACCTGGAGTTCCTTCCCAGCGCTGCTGCTGCTGCTGCTGCTGCGCTACCGAGAGTTACCCAGGGAGAGTCGGATGATCCTCCAACGACAGGTCTGTAGTCGACACACAGAGTACTGCCCAGCCAGCGGAAAGACTATACATGATTATAATCGAGCCGTCCACAGTGTTTCGGACACTCGGATAACGGGAATCGGAGGCTCCAACCGCAGGTCTGGTGGACAGTAACACCTCCTGGCCCGCGGGTCCCTGCATCATTGCCCCGCGCGGCTGGAATGGCCGCGGGACTCTGCGAGTTGCCGGGGGTTGAAGACACCTGGACCGGGTGCGACCTTGCACCCCCGGCGTGGCTTTAAATGGCCGCGGGACAATTACCATCGCCGCCGGGGGGACTTTGACTCTGACATCGGGGAGGGGAATGAGGAGTGCAGGGAGACAGATAAGACTTGGCCTTCCATCACAGTGAGGAGGAGATCGCTGTGATGGATGTTTGTGTAAATTGTGTTGTGTCTGGGGTCTTTTTCTTGCGTGTATGACTGCAGAAACGGCATTTCATTTCACTGAGGGGTCCAAATGACAATTATATTGACTCTTGAGTCTACGCGGGGCCTTCAATAGTGGCTGATCTGTCTTTCCCTCCTATCCCCATTCTCCTGCCTTCTCCCCTTAACCCCGGACACCCATACTAATCAAGAATCTATCTATCTATCTCGGCCTTAGAAATACCCAATGTATTCAAATGTCATTCACCTGGGCAGTTTACAACCCAGCGGCACGTCGAACACTGGCCTTATCATCGTACTCTGACTACATTCTTTCTTTGTCCCGCCCCCTCCCCTGACTATCAGTCTGGAGAAGGATCTCCTATTCCTTCTCTCCAGAGATGCTGCCTGACCCGCTGAGTTACTCCAGCCTTTTAGGTCTGTTTTTGGTTTAAACCAGCACCTGCAGTTCCTTCCCACCCAATGCCATCAGGAGAGTTACCCAGGGTCAGATGGAAGTCTATGATCCTCACTTTACAGTGAAGAAAGTAGTCGAGGCACACAGAGTACTGCCCAGCCAGCGGAAAGACTATACATGATTATAATCGAGCCGTCCACAGTGTACGGACACTCGGATAAGGGAATCGGAGGCTCCAAACGCAGGTCTGGTGGACAGTAACACCGGGAGCCCGCGGGTCCCTGCTGGGAGACCGTTTTTCTGGCCTTCTCCCGCCCGAGTTGCGGGGTTGAAGATTACCTGGAGCGGGGCCTTACATAATCGCCCGGCGCGGCTTTAAATGGCCGCGGGACACTTACCGTCGCCCGCCGGGGGCTTTGACTCTGACATCGGGAGGAGAATGAGGAGTGCAGGGAACAGATAGGACTTTGCCTTCCATCACAGTGAGGAGGAGATTCGCTGTGATGGATGTTTGTGTAAATTGTGTTGTGTCTTGGTTCTTTTTCTTGTGTGTATGACTGCAGAAACAACATTTCAATGAGGTTCAAATGACAAAATATATTGTATTGTATTGTAACATTTAGGGCAAGATAGTGTGGCTCGGTGGTGCAGCAGTAGAGTTGCTGCCTTACAGTGCGAGAGACATGGGTTTGATCCTGACTACGGGTGCTGTCAATCTGGAGTTTGTACGTTCTCCCCGTGGCCACGTGGGCTTTCCCCGGGTGCTCCGGTTTCCTTGCACACGGAAGGCAGGAACGGGGTACTGATTCGGGACGATCAGCCATGATCACATTGAATGGCGGTGCTGGCTCGAAGGGCCAAATGGCCAACTCCTGCACCTATTGTCTACAATGACATACAGGTTTGTAGGCCAATTGGCTTTGGTAGAAATTGTAAAAATTGCCCCTGGGGCATGTGGGATAGTATTATGCCCCTGTCCCACTTAGCAAACCTGAACGGGAACCTCTGGAGACTTTGCGCCTCACCCAAGGTTTCCGTGTGGTTCCCGGAGGTTTTTGTCAGTCTCCCTACCTGCTTCCACTACCTGCAACCTCCGGCAACCACCAGCAACCTCCGGGAACCTCACTAGGTGGAGTAGGCCATTCGGCCCTTCGAGCCAGCACCACCATTCAATAGGATCATGGCTGATCATCCAAAATCAGTACCCCGTTCCTGCTATCTCCCCATATCCCTTGACTCTATATTCCAAAAGCAGCCTAGCCAAAAGCTAACAAGCAGAAACATAACTTCTTGACTCTTAATCTCAAACCATTGACCTAGAAAGACATGTGTACAATTTGCCTTCTATATTTCTCTACTTGTGTTGCCACTTTCAAGGAGCTGTGGACATAGACACCGTAAGGCCATAAGCAATAGGAGCAGAATTAGGCCATTCGGCCCATCAAGTCTACTCCGCCACTCTATCATGGCTGATCTATCTCTCCCTCCTAACCCCATTCTCCTGCCTTCTCCCCACAACCCCAGACACCCGCATTAATCAAGAATCTATCCATCTCTGCTTAAAAATATCCACTGACGTGGCCTCCACAGCCTTCTGTGTTGCAATGAATTCCACAGATTCACCGCCCTCTGACTAATGAAATTCCTTCTCATCTCATTCCTAGAGGAACACGTTTTAATCCTTGAGGCTGTGACCTTTAGTCCTAGTCTCTCCCATGTCTTGCCACAACTGCCCTCCAACCCAGCCGAGCGTTTCCAGACTGAGCCACCCCTTTGTCTCCCCCAGCAATCCTGTGCAGACAAACTACCTGTTTCGTGATTTATCTCTCCTTCCACACTTGTGTTTTCCTTCAGATTTCGATAGCTACCTTTGTAAGTTTAACCTCTATGTTTATTTTTTTAACAGCCTCCGGTAAATGCCAATACTACACTTTTCATTATCTAGAATACCAATGTTTGCTTGGACCCACAACAAAGTCACGTCACTGCCCCTCCTTGTAAGGCTTAGATAGTAGCAGGATTTCATACACTAAGTCAGGCCGTGCACTGATGTCACCAGACCCAAGACTGTTGGATTGCAGATAAAGCCCCTTACATATTACTACTTTACATGGTTGCACCTGTTCCATCCACCGAACTGACCCGTAGAAAAAAAAGCGTACAGTTCCATCGCTCTCTGTTATATACATTAAACTCCGCAGAAAGGGGACTACCAAACCAAGTCTCTCAACATTCAAACCCTTTTACCTCCCGTTACCAGGTCCTGTTGATTTCAGCTACTGTTTATTTTTTTTAACAGCCTCCTTTGATCCATCTGTGAAAATTAATTACTATATTATCTATATGGTTATGGTATTCTGTTGACCCAATAGTCCAGAAACATAGACCCGTCTTTTGGAATTGTCCCTTTACCTCCAGATCTCATCTTTCCAGATGGATGTTCAAACAGTATACCATATTGGCATTGTTGGTGGGGCACATTTTTCCTGCAGGGCAGAACTTTTTGTCCCATTATTACTCCCATTAAATCCCTTCTTCCACAACACCTCCAACCCAGGGTTACCTTCCGAATTCCAAGAGATAATCCACCCCTGGTTTTGGCACCAGTTTTACTTTTGTACTACCTGTTTTGTTGGGTGGTTCTCTCCATGACCCTTAAGGCTTAGCCAGTAATTAGCCATTAGTTGTCTGTGGCGCAGTCTCAACGGCATCTCCCCAGTTTCCACCTGTAGTGCACATACAGGTGACGTCCGCACATCTCCTATACAGATTCTTAGAGCTTCCGCTTGGACTTTGTCCAACTCGGCCAACACTGCCTTAGATGCTGACCCATAAGCTATACTGCCATACTCTAGTCTGGATCTGATCAGTGATACATAAATACGTTTAAGAGATAATACATCTGCTCCCCACTCTAAACCTGCCGAGCATCTCATTACATTGATGGCTTTTTTGCATTTTTCATTTATTTTTGTAATGTGGACCCTCCATGTTAAAATGAACCCCCAGGAAACGGAAATCTTTTACTCTTTCCAAATTGTTGCCGTGTAGTTTTAACTGGACATCCTCTGTAATTTTCTTCCTTGTGAAAACCCATTGTCTTTGTCTTCTCTATAGAGAATTTAAAACCCCATTTCCCTCCCCACTCTTCCACCTGGGCTATCCCTTGCTGTACTTTTTCCACGATAAAATCTATATTCCTCCCCCTTCTCCATAGGCTGCCTTAAAATTGGGTCCCCTCTCCTCTCTGCCCCACCCAGCCAATTACTCTGGAGCGATTAACTCTCTGTATATAATTAGATTTAATTAAGGGAGCATCATGCCACCAGCCTCTACATTATAACCTGCTTCAGCGGGCTGCGGTCACTGTGTTACCTGCAACCTGCCAGGTTTATCTGTAGATAGACACAAAGAACTGGAGTAACCCAGCGGGCGGGACAGGCAGCATCTCCGGAGAGAAGGACTTCTTCAGACTGGTTAGGGATATGATATGCAAGATATGCAAAAAAAGTAACAATGACCATTGTTAACTGTTTGTAGGGTGAAAATGAGAAGCTGGTGTGACTTGGGTGGGGGAGGGATAGAGAGAGAGGGAATGACGGGGCTACGTGGAGTGAGATAATTCAATATTCATACCACTGGGCTGTAAGCTGCCCAAGCAAAATATTAGATGCTGTTCCTCCAATATGTGTTTAGCCTCACCCTGACAATGGAGGAGACCGAGGACATAGAAACATAGAAACATAGAAATTAGGTGCAGGAGTAGGCCATTCGGCCCTTCGAGCCTGCACCGCCATTCAATATGATCATGGCTGATCATCCAACACAGTATCCCGTACCTGCCTTCTCTCCATACCCTCTGATCCCACACAAGGGCCACATCTAACTCTCTCTTAAATATAGCCAATGAACTGGCCTCGACTACCCTCTGTGGCAGAGAGTTCCAGAGATTCACCACTCTCTGTGTGAAAAAAGTTCTTCTCATCTCGGTTTTAAAGGATTTCCCCCTTATCCTTAAGCTGTGACCCCTTGTCCTGGACTTCCCCAACATCGGGAACAATCTTCCTGCATCTAGCCTGTCCAACCCCTTAAGAATTTTGTAAGTTTCTATAAGATCCCCTCTCAATCTCCTAAATTCTAGAGAGTATAAACCAAGTCTATCCAGTCTTTCTTCATAAGACAGTCCTGCCATCCCAGAAAGGTCTGTGGAGGAATGGGAAGGAGAATTAAAGTGTCCAGCAACCGGGAGATCAGGATGGTTCACGCGGGCTGAGTGAAACGATCGCCCTGTCTGCGTTTGGTCTCGCTGATGTATAAGAGACAACATCTTGAACAACGTATACAGTAGATATGGTCGTAGTAGATGCAAGTGTACCCCTACCTAACCTGAAAGGACTGTCAGGGTTTTGCTGGACAGTTGAGGGAGAAGGCAATAGCGACAGGTGTTGCATCTTCTGCGGTTGCAGGGGAAGGTACCTGGGGAGGGGGTGGTTTGGGTGGGAAGGGATGAGTTAACCAGGGAGTTGTGGAGGTGACTGCCTCTGTGGAAGGCAGTAAGGGGTGGAGATGGGAAAATGTGGCTGGTGGTGGTGGGATCCCGTTGGAGGTGGCGGAAAGTTCGGAGAATGGTGTGGGGTATGCGACGGCTGACACAGGTTTACCTGTAGAATAGGAACATGATGCCAAGGTAAACTGATCTCCTCTGTCTGCACACGATCCACACACGTCTGTTCCTTACAGGTCCAAGTGAGCTTGTTGATCTAGTGTAGTTTAGAGATACAGCGTGGAATCAGGCACTTCGGCCCACCGAGCCCGCACTGACCAGCGATCCCCGCACATTAACACCATCTCACACTCACACGCACACTCACGCACACACACACGCACACACTCGCACTCACACTCGCACTCACACTCACTCACACTCACACACACACACACACACACACACACACACACACACACTCACACACACACACACACACACACACACTTTATACACATATACCATGCCAATTGACCTACAAATTGTGTAAGTTGGAGTGTGGGAGGAAACCGGAGCAACCAGGAAAAACCCACGCGGTCACAGGGAGAACTCCCGGGTCTCTGGCGCTGTGAGGCAGCAACTCTACCGCTGCGCGCACCGTGGCAGCCTGATCTGTGGTTTAAGAGCAGACAAACTGATTCTGAACTCCGCACAACTAAAGAACGGAGAGTTGGCACGGTGGCACAGCGGCAGAGTTGCTGCCTTACAGCGCCAGAGGCCCGGGTTCGATCCCGGCTACGGGTGCTGTCCGCACGGAATTTGTACATTCCTCCCGTGACTGCGTGGGTTTTCCTGGTTGCTCCGATTTCCGCCCACTTTCCAAGGACGTGCGGGTTTGTACTTTAATTGGTTTCGCTACGTGGCCTCTTTGTGTGTGTACATGGAACTGGTGTGTGGGTGATCAGTGGTCGACGTGTGGACTCAGTGGGCCAAATGGCTCATTTCAACGCCGTAGAACTAAACTAAATAAGTACAGAGGAACTGGCGGTACAAATGTAATCAGTGGATTATAATCTGATATATATATAGTTATAATCCGCAAATTATATCTAATAATTGAATAGGTGGATTAGGCCAAATATTATTGGTTGAGTCAAGACTGTAGGGAGATTAAAAAAAGTACTTGTTATGAGACTCTAAACTTGTACGTGTTATGAGAAGTCTTCACTGGAATAAGTCAAATGCATTGAGACAAAGTGCAGGATGAATGTGCAGTGTTACAGGAATGACTTCAAAGCCCTTCCAACCATCTTGGGCAGTCACTGTGAATACAGCGAATGCAGCGCCGGAGACCCGGGTTCGATCCCGACTACGGGCGCTGTCTGTACGGAGTTTGCACGTTCTCCCCGTGACCTGCGTGGGTTTTCTCCAAGATCTTCGGTTTCCTCCCACACTCCAAAGACGTCCAGGTG
Organism: Leucoraja erinaceus; assembly: GCF_028641065.1. NCBI lineage: Eukaryota > Metazoa > Chordata > Chondrichthyes > Rajiformes > Rajidae > Leucoraja > Leucoraja erinaceus. Next base: position 5,478,379 of record NC_073396.1, read on the forward strand.
TGTAGGTTAATTGGCTTGGTAAATGTAAAAATTGTCCCTAGTGGGTGTAGGATAGTGTTAATGTGCGGGGATCGCTGGTCGGCGCGGACCCGGTGGGCCGAAGGGCCTGTTTCCGCGCTGTATCTCTAAACTAAACTAAACCCAGGCGAGCCACAGATCTTCAATCACATCTTACAATCGCTCTTAAATCTATTTTCCTACAGTGAAGTTTCTTGCTTTAACTCTGATCTTCTCAAACTCCTCACAGATACTATCCTTGATCGGACTTTGCTGGCTTTACCTTGCACTAAATGTTATTCCCCTATCATGTATCTATACACTGCAAATGGCTCGACAGTAATCATGTATTGTCTTTCACTGACTGGTTAGCACGCAACAAAAGCATTTCACTGTACCTCGGCACACGTGACAATAAACTCAACTAAACCAAGGTGTAGCTGTAGATTCCGACACAGTTCAGTTTACTTTGTCTATCGTGCTTTTGTGCTTTCTATCGTTAGTATGCAAAAAAGCTTTTGTTGAATGCTAACCAGTTAGTGGAAAGACAATACATGATTATAATCGAGTGTGCAGATACACGATAGAGTGAATGACATTTCCTTCGCAAATTTGCTATGCAAATTGGAGGAGCAGCGCCTCATATTTTGCTTGGGTAGTTTACACCCCAGCGGTAAGAACATTGATTTCTCCAATTTCAGGTAGTCCTTGCTTTCTCCCTCCTTCCCCTCCCCTTCCCAGCTCTCCCACAGCCCACTGTCTCCGCCTCTTTCTTTCTTATTCCACCCCCCCCCCACTCCCCCCCCCCCCCCCCCCCACTCCCACATCAGTCTGAAGAAGGGTCTCGACCCGAAACATCGCCTATTCCTTCGCTCCATAGATGCTGCCTCACCCGCTGAGTTCCTCCGGTATTTTTGTCTATCAAAGTTTACTACCAGCTAAAGAAGAACAATAAAGGACTCGGTGTGGGGAGGGGGGAGTGAGGGGGGGGGGACAAAAAGGGGAGTCAGCGATCTTTGTAACTGTCAGTGCTGTAGGTGACTGTTACTTTGGGTATGCTCACTGTCTAGTCACATGTGACAAAATATTCCGTTCCATTCCAAAGTCCAGTAAAGTCCGATGGAAGATAATCTAGGAGTGTTCAATGAGGTGGATGGGATGTCAGGACTGCCCTCTCGTTGTTGGTAGAACGGTTCAGTTGGCCGATAACAGCCGGGAAGAAACCGTCTCCGAGTCTGGAGGTGTGGGCCGAGGCAGTGAGAACGAGTGAGAGGGTCGGCTCGGGCGTGTCGGGGGCTGGAGGGCGAAAGGCAGAGCAACAATCCAAAAAGACAAAAGCATAAGTAGAAGCGAAGGAATGCAGGGCGAGAGAGGAAGGGGGAAGTTATAGAACCAGTAGAGGCCAGAGCAGGACATGACACGGGGAGACACACGGAGACATGGGGACACACGGGGAGACACACGGGGACACACGGGGAGACACACGGGGGACACACGGGGACACGGGACACGGAGACACACGGAGACATGGGGGACACACGGGGACACACGGAGATACACGGAGACATTGGGACACACGGAGACACGGGGACATGGGGACACACGGGGACACACGGAGACACACGGAGAGACACACGGAGACACATGGGGAGACACACGGAGAGACACACGGAGACATGGGGACACACGGAGAGACACACGGAGACATGAGGACACACGGGGACATGAGACACACGGGGAGACACACGGAGACACACGGGGAGACACACGGGGACATGGGGACACACGGGGGAGGACACACGGAGAGACACACATGACAGGGGACACACGGGGAGACACACACGGAGACACACACGGAGACACACGGGGAGACACACGGAGACACACGGGGACACACGGGAGAGGACACACGGGGACACATGAGGACACACGGGAGACATGAGAGACACACGGGGACACACGGGGAGACACACGGGGACATGAGGACACACGGGGACACACGGGGAGACACACGGGGGACACACGGGGACACACGGGGACACACATGAGGACACACGGGGGACACACGGGGAGACACACGGGGACACACGGGGACACACGGGGACACACGGGGAGACACACGGGGACACACACACGGGGAGACACACGGACAGGGGACACACGGGGACACACACGGGGACACACGGAGGGACACACGGGGAGACACACGGGGACACACACGGGGAGACACACGGGGACACACACGGGGAGACACACGGAGACATGGGGACACACGGGGACACACGGGGAGACACACGGGGACACACGGGGACACACGGGGACACAGGGAGACACACGGGAGAGACACACGGGGACACACGGGGACACACGGGGACACACGGGGGACACACGGGGGACACACGGGGAGACACACGGGACACACACGGGGGACACACGGGACATGGGACACACACGGGGACACACGGGAGACACACGGGGACACACGCGGGGACACACGGGGACACACACGGGGAGACACACGGGGAGACACACGGGGAGACACACGGGGAGACACACGGGGGGACACACGGGGACACACGGGGACACACGGGGAGACACACGGGGACACACGGGGACACACGGGGACACACGGAAACACACGGGGAGACACACACGGGGACACACGGGGGACACACGGGGACACACGGAAACACACGGGGAGACACACGGGGACACACGGGGACACACGGGGACACACGGGACACACGGGGACACACGGGGAGACACACGGAGACATGGGGACACACGGGGACACACGGGGAGAGACACACGGGGAGACACACGGGGAGACACACGGGGGACACACGGGGGACACACGGGGACACACGGGGGACACACGGGGACACACGGGGACACACGGGGGACACACGGGGAGACACACGGGGACACACGGGGACACACGGGGAGACACACGGGGAGACACACGGGGGGACACACGGGGACGGGACACACGGGGAGACACACGGGAGACACACGGGGAGACACACGGGGACACACGGGGACACACGGGGACACACGGGGAGACACACACACGGGGAGACACACGGGGGACACGGAGACACACGGGGAGACACACGGGGACACACGGGGACACACGGGGACACGGGGGGACACACGGGGACACACGGGGGACACACGAGGGAGACACACGGGGAGACACACGGGGACACACGGGGACACACGGGGACACACGGGGGGGACACACGGGGGACACACGGGGAGAGACACACGGGGAGACACGGGGACACACGGGGACACGGGGAGACACACGGGGGGGGACACACGGGGACACACGGGGACACACGGGGAGACACACGGGGACACGGGGACACGGGGAGACACACGGAGACACACGGGGACACGGGGAGACACACGGGGAGACACACGGGGAGACACACGGGGACACACGGGGAGACACACGGGGAGACACACGGGGGACACACGGGGACACACGAACACGGGAGACACACGGGGACACACGGGGGAGACACACGGGGGAGACACGGGGAGAGACACGGGGAGACACACGGGGAGAGACACGGGGAGACACACGGGGACACACGGGGGAGACACACGGGGACACAGGGGGGAGACACACGGGGAGACACACGGGGAGAGACACACGGGGAGACACACGGGGACACACGGGGGGAGACACACGGGGACACACACGGGGACACACGGGGAGACACACGGGGACACGGGGACACGGGGAGACACACGGGGACACACGGGGACACACGGGGACACACGGGGACACACGGGGAGACACAGGGGGACACGGGGACACACACGGAGACACACGGGGAGACACACGGGGAGACACACGGGGACACACGGGGAGACACACGGGGACACGGGGACACACGGGGGGGAGACACACGGGAGACACACGGGGACACACGGGAGACACACGGGAGACACACGGGGGGACACACGGGGAGACACACGGGGACACACGGGGAGACACACGGGGACACACGGGGAGACGGGGACACGGGGAGACACGGGGACACACGGGGGGGGACACGGGGGGAGACACACGGGGAGACACACGGGGGAGACACACGGGGACACACGGGGACACACGGGGAGACACACGGGGAGACACACGGGGAGAGACACACGGGGACACACGGGGACACACGGGGAGACACACGGGGGACACACGGGGAGACACACGGGAGAGACACACGGGGAGACACACGGGAGACACACGGGACACACACGGGGAGACACACGGGACACACGGGGAGACACACGGGGAAAACGGGGACACACGGGGGGACACACGGGGGAGACACACGGGGAGACACACGGGGAGACACACGGGGACACACGGGGGACACACGGGGAGACACACGGGGACACACGGGGACACAGGGGGGACACACGGGGAGAGACACACGGGGGACACACGGGAGACACACACGGGGGACACACGGGGACACACGGGGACACACGGGGAGAGACACACGGGGGGAGACACACGGGGAGACACACGGGGACACACGGGGACACACGGGGAGACACACGGGGAGACACACGGGGACACACGGGGACACACGGGGAGACACACGGGGACACACGGGGACATGGGGACACACGGGGACACACGGGGAGACACACGGGGAGACAAGACACACGGATACACACGGGGAGACACAGAGAGACAAGAATGGGCGAAGACTAAAATGGCCTCCCTGTGACAACAGAGGAGGGCCTGGACAGAAAGCTCACTGTGGGAATGGAAAGGAAAGTTAAAATGCTTGGATACCAGGAGATGGAGTCGGCCTGGGCAGACCAAACACAAGCAAGTATTGGCTGGAGACCTTTGCCACCCTTCTGCTCAAGATTCCAACATCTGCAGTCCCCCCGAGTCTCCATGTTCCTGCCAATGGCCCTGCAGGACGGCACGGTGGCGCAGCGGTAGAGTTGCTGCCTTACAGCGTTTGCAGTGCCAGGGAACCGGGCTCGATCACGACTACGGGCGCTGTCTGTACGGAGTTTGCACGTTCTCCCCGTGACCAGTGTGGGTTTTGTCCGAGATCTTCGGTTTCCTCCCACACTCGAGAGACGTACAGGTTTGTAGGTAAATTGGCTTGGGTTTGTCTACTTGGTATAAGTGTAAATTGTCCCTAGTGTGTGTAGGACAGCGTTATTGTGCGGGGGTCGCTGGTTGGTGTGGACTCCGCCTGTTTCCGCGTTGTATCTCCAAACAAAAGGGTAATCAGCGTTCTGCTCTCAGGACCAGGAAATAATTTCCATCCTTCAAACTCTCCATTTCTTCAATTTTGTTTAATTTGCGAGAACAATTAACGAGAATTTTGGATGATATCCAAGAGAATAATTGTATTCACAATACACAACAGGATCGCAAAGTGCTGGAGTAACTCAACAGGTCAGGCAACATCTGTGGAGAACATGAACCGGTGACGTTTTGGGTCGAAACCTGAAATGTCACCTATTCATGTTCCTCGGAGATGCTGCCAAACCTGCTGAGTTTCGTTATTTCTAGCTTAGTTTGGAGATACAAGCCCTTTGGCCCACCTGGTCCGTGCCAACCTGCGATCCCCGCACACTAAGACCATCCTACACACTCTAGGGACAATTCTGTACCTGCCTTCTCTCCATACCTCCTGGATCCTTTAGCCGCAAGGGCCACATCTAACTCTCTCTTAACTATAGCCAATGAACTGGCCTCGACTACCTTCTGTGGCAGAGAATTCCACAGATTCACCACTCTCTGTGTGAAAAATGATTTTCTCAAACCCTACTTTATTTTTAAACTGTGAGGTCCCCAACATCGGGAACAATCTTCCTACAAACTCCGTGAAGATCTCGGAGAAAACCCCACGCAGGTCACGGGGAGAACGTACAAACTCCGTACAGATGGCACCCGTAGTCGGGATCGAACCTGGGTCTCCGGTGGTACAAGCGCTGTAAGGCAGCAACTCTACCGCTGCGCCACCGTGCCGCCCGTTTTTTACAATCTAACAAGGAAGGCACATCGTAGTTTAGTTTGAGTCACGCCAGCACTTCATGACGTTTTGACAATTATAAGTATATAGTTTGGAAAGGCTGAACCATCTTCTTTTGTGGAGGGGATATTGGTGGAGATAGTGTGTAAAACAATGAGAAGTGTGGACAGAATGGATAGGTGGAGATTGTTCCTTTGAATGAATAAGTGATACTTTATTGTCACATGTTGGAAGAGTAAAATGGCCTTCCTGTGACAACGGAAGAGGGCTGAGACAGAAAGGTCAGTGTGGGAATGGAGGGGAAAGTAAAAATGCTTAGTTAGATACCAGGAGGTCGAGTAGGCCTGGGCAGACCAAAAGCAAGTAAGTGTTGACTGGAGTCCTTTGATTGGGTCTTTATTTCCACAGTCAGTAATGCCCACCGCTTGCAAATATTCATCAAAACACAAGTCGCTGGAGGAACTCAGAGGGTCAGGCAGCATCTGTGGAGGACATAGACATTTCCTTCTTCAGACCGTCCTGATCCAAAATGTCATCTGTCCATTTCCTGCAGAGACGTTGTCTGACCTGATTGTGTTTTGTTTTGTTGAGTTTGGAGACACAGCGCTGGGAAAAACGGCCCTTCGGCCCACTGAGTCCATGCGGACCAGCGATGGCCGTACACCAGTACTAACACACACGCACAACGCACACGAACACACACACAGCTTTCACACACACACAAACACACACACACACCACACAGCACACACACACACACAGTTGTACACACACCACACTTGGTGAGACCACACACACGCCAGGGATCCGGGTACGGTTGCTGTCTCCACGGATGTTGTAATTAAAGACATTTTTGCCATATCGAGGGATAATTGAGTCACAATACACAAAAGGACTGATAACCTGCTGGATGTCACTCAGCAGGTCAGGTCATCTGTGGAGAAAAGACGGGATACGTTTTGGTTTATACCTGAAATCTCACCTATTAGATGTTCCCCAGAGGGGATCTAACCTGCTGAGTTTACAAAATTCTTAGCTTAGGGGTTGGACAGGCTAGAGCACGGAACTGGGCATCGACCCCTCCCTCTGCATGTTAGGGACTTTCTAAGGACAAGGGGTCACAGCTGTGAGGTTAGAAGGGGAAACCTTTAAAACCCTCACCCTGAACACTTTCCTCAGGGCTGAGAGTGGTGAACTCTCTGGAACTCTCTGCCACAGAGGTACATGGTACTAGGCCATCATCAAGTATGCAGATGATTTAAGAGGGAGTTGGCCTCATGGCAACAACTTGTGGCTACAGGGGATCAGGGGGTACTTAGCAGCATGGTGCGCTGACGGGAACCTGGCCCTTAACTCCAAGATCAGACCAGGATCTCATTGAAGGCTTCAGGAAGTCCAGAGGCGGAACGCACACTCCATCCACATTAAATTTCGGAGGTGGAACGTGTTTAAAAGGTCATCTGTCCATTTCCTGCAGATGACGTTCTCTGACCCACAATACCTTTTGTTCTGATGAGTTTGGCTCACACAGCGTCTCTTCCTGAAAAAGGCCCTTCGGCCCACTCTCCTCCATGCTGACCAACTTCTACCGCTACACCAGCACTAGAGCACACACACACACACACACACACACTGCACACACAGGCACAGAGGGTGGTGACAATTGCCACACGCACACCGGTTCCACACTCCCCACACAGTCTGTCCACACAACACACGGAGGGCACACAGCACGCCAACACACACTCACCACACCAGGGATCCGTTTACCCTCCTACCATCCGGGAGGCGCTACAGGTCTCTCCGTTGTAACCAGCAGGTCGAGGAACATCTTTGCCGATTATACTCGAAGGGAATACCTCGGTATGCACAATACACAAAAGGATAATAACATGCTGGAGTAACTCAGCAGGTCAGGCAGCATCTGTGGAGAACATGAACGGGCGACGTTTTGTGTCGAAACTTGAAATGTCACCTATTCATGTTCCCCAGAGATGCTGCCTAACCTGCTGAGTTTCGTTATTTTTAGCTTAGTTTGGAGATACAGCACGGAAACAAGCCCTTCAGCCCACCAAGTCCGCACCAACCAGCGATCCCCGCATAGTAAGACTATCCTACACACACTAGGGACAATTTATACCTATCGCAAGCCAATTAACATAGAAACAAAGAAATTAGGTGCAGGAGTAGGCCATTCGGCCCTTCGAGCCTGCACCGCCATTCAATATGATCATGGCTGATCATCCAACTCAATATCCTGTACCTGCCTTCTCTCCATACCCCCTGATCCCTTTAGCCACAAGGGCCACATCTAACTCCCTCTTAACTATAGCCAATGAACTGGCCTCGACTACCTCCTGTGGCAGAGAATTCCACAGATTCAACACTCTCTGTGTGAAAAATGATTTTCTCATCTCAGTCCAAAACTACTTTCCCTTTATTTTTAAACTGTGACCCCTTGTTCTGGACTTCCCCAACATCGGGAACAATCTTCCTGCAAACCTGCAAACCGGTACGTCTTTGGAATGTGGGAGGAAACTGAAGATCTCGGAGAAAACCCCACGCAGGTCACGGGGAGAACGTACAAACTCCGTACAGATGGCACCCGTAGTCGGGATCGAACCTGGGTCTCCGGTGCTGCAAGCGCTGTAAGGCCGCGACTCTACCGCTGCGCCACAATGCCGCCCGTTTTTAAAAATCTAACAAGGAAGGCGCATCTTAGTTTAGTTTGAGTCACGCCAGCACTTCATGGCGTTTTGACAATTATAAGTATATAGTTTGGAAAGGCTGAACCATCTTCTTTTGTGATGGGAATGTTGGTGGAGATAGTGTGTAAAACAATGAGAATTATGGACAGAATGGATAGGTGGAGATTGTTCCTTTGAATGAATAAATGATACTTTATTGTAACATGTGACAAGTTGCAGCTCTGTTTTATGCCGACCCAAGGTATACAAATAGTCACCACACAAAGGGCGGCGGCAATGTAGCCCCCCCCTTTAGTTCCCGGCGGTCCCTCCACGCTGTGTCCTCTGTAGTTCTGCTGTGATAGAGGATTGAGGACCAGCGGACCTCAATGAATGGGGAGATGATTTATAGTAAAGTCTAGATTCCCTCAACAGATGTGGTGAAGGCAGGTTATTTCTGTGAACCTCAAGGGAGAAATTGCTAACAAAATGAGTGTAGGTCAATAGACAATAGGCCATTCAGCCCTTCGAGCCAGCACCACCATTCAATGTGATCATGGCTGATCATCCCCAATCAGTACCCCGTTCCTACCTTCTCCCCATATCCCCTGACTGCTATTTTTAAGAGCCCTATCTAGCTCTCTCTTGAAAGCATCCAGAGAACCGGCCTCCACCGCCCACTGAGGCAGAGAATTCCACAGACTCACCACTCTCTGTGAGGAAAAAGTGTTTCCTCGTCTCCGTTCTAAATGGCTAACTCCTTATTCTTAAACTGTGGCCCCTGGTTCTGGACTCCCCCAACATTGAGAACATGTTTCCTGCCTCTAGCGTGTCCAGACCCTTAACAATCTTATATGTTTCAATGAGATAACCTCTCATCCTTCTAAACTCCAGAGTGTACAAGCCCAGTTGCCCCATTCTCTCAGCATATGACAGTCCCGCCATCCCGGGAATTAACCTAGTAAACCTACGCTGCACTCCCTCAATAGCAAGAATGTCCTTCCTCAAATTAGGAGACAAAAACTGCACACAATATTCCAGGGTACACAAAATTGCTGGAGAAATTCAGCGGGTGCAGCAGCATCTATGGAGCGAAGGAAATAGGCGACGTTTCGGGACGAAACGTCGCCTATTTCCTTCGCTCCATAGATGCTGCTGCACCCGCTGAGTTTCTCCAGCAATTTTGTGTACCTTCGATCTTCCAGCATCTGTAGTTCCTTCTTGAACACAATATTCCAGGTGTGGTCTCACGAGGGCTCTGTACAACTGCAGAAGGACCTCTTTGCTCCTATATTCAATTCCTCTTGTTATTAAAGGCCAACATGCCACTCGCTTTCTTCACTGCCTGCTGTACCTGCTACATGTTACAGTTGTGCAAGAGATCGGCCAGTTCAGCTCAGCTTAGCTCAATGAGGTGATGATGGAGTGTTGCAAGGTGCGGAGAATGTGCTGGAGGAGGTGTAGAAACAATGACTATCAGCGAGAGTTGGTGAGGACTATTTAACTCCTGTGAGATGACGTCCCAGCCTATTCACTGTATGTTGTTATGAAAGGACATGAAGGAATGTTTAGCACACACCCAGTCTGACTGGTCTGACGAGAATAGAGCTCTCCTAATTATTCTGCGGTGGGTAAACAATTGAATGAATACTTACAGTCAAAGATCCTATAGCAGAGAGCTCTCTATTTTGAGATTTAAAAAATCAAGTCTGCAATTTATCCCATCAGATAAAGCATAACAATAAGTTTAATTTGACACCCAATTCACTTTCATATCTCAAGTAATAAAAAAGTTATGGCCATTTTCATACTCGGAAATTAGCATCTTGTTCCCTATTGATTTTCTATGGACATAACAAAAAAGCTGTGATCGTGGACAGTCAAAAGCCCATAACCTTCTTAAAAATTAAGTGAACTGAATGAAATTTTCAGTTATCATAGATTGAAGCATTCTGAAACAAATATAAAATAATCTTACTTGGATGACCTGAAATTAAAGCATATAATTAGTTAGTTACCCAATTGTAGCTAATTTCAAACTTCAATTACCAGATCTAAACATCTATCCATTTCTTAATAAATGATTAACATTTTTAAATAGCCCAAGTGTCCAAATAATATTCACAAATAATTCACAATAAAACATGATTTTTAAATCAAATTTACATCAATGTATAGGCCAAATGGAAGGAATTTAGTGTTCATTTGCTGTAAATTAAAGTCAATTTAAATCGGCTTTCTAGTGGGTTCCTGTGAACGCGCTGGTTTAGAACGTTCACACTGCGCTGGATTTGTGCCCTCAAATGCCCAGAAAAATACTGCGGGATATAAAGAGCCCAAAATGAACTACTCGCTATAGAAAACTTTATATACAGGGTTATATACAAGCCCCATTTAATGTAAAAATAAGGTACATACCTTTAATTGTTTGCTTTATAAAACCCTGGGGCTGCGAGAGGTTGCGGAGTGAGAGAGTGATTTTTAAACTACTATAAATATTATACAAGGCCATAAAAACTAATAATACCTTTGGCGACGGGGTCTTTCAGCGATTTTCCGTTAATGATTTACTAGGCTGAACATTTTCGATTGGAACAGCCTAGTAAAAATCGCGTTTTAAACCCGCCCCCTCTAAACAGCGCCAAAATCACACACACGGGGGTAGGGCAGATGCTCAGCCACGATTCAGATAGGTTTTGTAACATACCTACTCACAGCGCCAGAGAACCAGGTTCGATCCTGTCTACGGGTGCTGTCTGTGCGGAGTTTGCACGTTCTCCCCATTTTCCTGCATCTAGCTTGTCCAGTCGTTTTTTTTAATCATTTTAGACATTTCTATAAGATTTGCCCCTCATCCTTCTAAATTCCAGTGAATACAAGCCCAGTCTTTCCAATCTTTCCTCATGTGCCATTCGTGTTGTGATTGAGAGTCGGGGGAGAGGGAAGGGAGGGATAGAGACGGTGATATAATAATAATAATAATAATAATAATAAATTTTATTTATGGGCGCCTTTCAAGAGTTCCAAGGTCACCGTACAAAAATTTAGCAGGTAGAGGAAAAACATGCAAGGGGAATGAAATAAATAGTAGAGACATGACTAGTACACAAAGTAAAGACAGAATTCAATTCAAAACACAATATGAGGCAATTAATGCACAGATGAAAAGGGAGGGGGATGTGGGGCTCAGGATAGGCAGAGGTGAAGAGATGGGTCTTGAGGCGGGACTGGAAGATGGTGAGGGACACGGAATTGCGGATCATTTGTGGGAGGGAGCTCCAGAGCCTGGGAGCTGCCCTGGAGAAGTCTCTGTCCCCAAAACTGCAGAGGTTGGACTTGTGGATGGAGAGGAGACCGGCTGATGTGGATCTGAGGGACCCTGAGGGTTGGTAGGGGGAGAGGAGGTCAGTGAGATATGGGGGGGCCAGATGTAGGTGAGGATCAGGATTTTGTAGGTTATCCGGTGGGAGATGGGAAGCCAGTGAAGTTGTTTGAGGACTGGAGTGATGTGATGCCAGGATTTGGTGTGGGTGATGAGTCGGGCGGCTGCGTTCTGGACCAGTTGGAGTCGGTTGATGTAGGTGGAGCTGATGCCAAGGAGAAGTGAGTTGCAGTAGTCCAGTCGGGAGGAGATGAAGGCATGGATGAGTCTTTCAGCAGCGGGAGGTGTGAGAGAGGGTCTGATTTTGGCGATGTTGCGGAGATGAAAGAAGGAGGTTTTAATGACATGGCAGATGTGAGGCTCAAGGGAGAGGGTGAAATCAAAGATCACGCCAAGGTTGCAGGCCTGGGGAGATGGGGAGACAGTGGTGCCGTCGATGGTGAGAATGGGGTTATTGATTTTGCTGAGTGTGGCTTTGGAACCTATGAGGAGAAAGGAAGTGGAGGTTGAGGGCTGAGGGAGAGCTGAGAAGGGGAGGAGACAGCAAGGGCTACCGGAATTTGGAGGTCAATGTTTATGCCGCTAGGGTGCAGACTGCCCAAGTGGAATATGAGGTGCTGCTCCTCCAATTTCCGGTGTTGCTCGCTCTGGCCATGGAGGAGGCCCAGGACAGAGAGGTTCGATACGGAATGGGAGTGGGAGTTGAAGTGCTGAGCCACCGGGAGATCAGGTTGGTTAGTGCGGACCGAGCGGAGATGTTCGGCGAAACGATCGCCAAGCCTACGCTTGGTCTCACCGATGTAGAGCAGCTGACATCTAGAGCAGCGGAAGCAATAGATGAGGTTGGAGGAGATACAGGTGAACCTCTGCCGCACCTGGAACAACTGCTTGGGTCCTTGAATGGAGGAGAGGAGGGAGGTAAAGTGACAGGTGTTGCATCTCTTGCGGTTGCAACGGAAAGTGCCCGGGGAGGGGGTGGAGCGGGAGGGAAGGGAAGAATTGACAAGGGAGTTGCGGAGGGAGCGGTCTTTGCGGAAGGCAGACGGGGGAGGGGAGGGGAAGATGTGGTGAGTGGTGGGGTCACGTTGGAGGTGGCGAAACTGACGGAGGATTACTTGTTGTATGTGACGGCTGGTGGGGTCAAAGGTGAGGACAAGGGGGACTCTGCCCTTGTTGCGAGTGGAGGAATGGGGAGAGAGAGACCGGTGTTACGGGGTATGGAGGGTGGGAAGAAGTGTAGTCTAGATAGCCATGGGATCTGCATATGTGGAGAGCCGGAATGGGTGACTTTTACATTGAGACATAGAAACATAGAAAATAGGTGCAGGAGTAGGGCATTCAGCCCTTCGAGCCTGCACCGCCATTCAATATGATCATGGCTGATCATCCAACTCAGTATCCTGTACCTGCCTGCTCTCCATACCCCCTGACCCCATTAGCCACAAGGGCCACATCTAACTCCCTCTTAAATATAGCCAATGAACTGTGGCCTCAACTACTTTCTGTGGCAGAGAATTCCACAGATTCACCACTCTCTGTGTGAATTTTTTTTTCTCATCTAGGTCCTAAAAGACTTCTCCCTTATCCTTAAACTGTGACCCCTTGTTCTGGACTTCCCCAACATGGGGAATGAGCTCCCAGTGGAAGTGGTGGAGGCAGGTTCATTGGTATCATTTAAAAATAAATTGGATAGGCATATGGATGAGAAGGGAATGGAGGGTTATGGTACGAGTGCAGGCAGGTGGGACTAAGGGGAAAAAAATTTGTTCGGCATGGACTTGTAGGGCCGAGATGGCCTGTTTCCGTGCTGTAATTGTTATATGGTTATATGGTTATATGGGGAACAAACTTCCTGCATCTATCTGCCTGTCCAACCCCTTAAGAATTTTGTAAGAATTTTGTTTGATGGGAAACGTGTGTTTGCTGTGTTGTGTTACAGTGCGGGGTGGTGCTGGGTTCCTTGCTGCTGCTCAGCTGCTCCTGGATGGCCTACCGTTCCAGCATGATGCTCATTGATGCCGCCCTCTCCGCCAATCGCAAAACCTACTTTGGTCTGGGTGAGTTCCCGCTGTTGTGAACACAAGGCACGACACAAGTTACCTCAAGCGACCACTCCCGATAAATGACCAAAGGCTGTCGGCGCGGGAAGGAACTGCAGATGCTGGTTTACACCGAAGATAGACGCAAAGTGCTGGAGTAACTCAGCGGGACAGGCAGCAACTCTGGAGAGAAGGAATGAGTGACGTTTCGGGTCGAGACCCTTCCTCAGGAACCCATTCAGATGTCACCCATTCCTTCTCTCCAGAGATGCTGCCTGTCCCGCTGAGTTACTCCAGCACTTTGCGTCTATCGACTGTGTCAATGTTGTAGTTGGAGTACAATTAGGCCATTCGGCCCATCAAGTCTTCTCCACCATTCAATCATGGCTGATCTATCTCTCCCTCTCAACCCCATTCTTCTGCCTTCTCCCCATAACCTCTGACCCCCATACTAATCAAGAATCTGTCAGTCTCTGCCTTAAAAATATCCATTGACTTGGCCTCCACAGCCGGTCTGTGGCAAAGAATTCCGCAGATTCACCGCCATCTGACTGAGGAAATTCATCCTCATCTCCTTTGTAAAGGAAAGTCCTTTTATTCTGAGGTCATGGCCTCTGGTCCTAGACTTTCCCACAAGTGGAAACATCCTCTCCACACCCACTCTATGGAGGCCTTTCATTGTTTGGTAAGTCCCCCCTCATTCTTCTAATCTCCGACGAGGTCAGACCCAGTGCCGTCAAACGCTCATCATAGGTTAATCATCTGGAATATCTGCGTTATTGAAACAAGTTCCCTGCTTGATTGAAAAAGCCGTACACATTCGGGAAGCCGATGGGAATCACCTCCCTCTCCATTCTCCCCTTATTCCCCCTTACTCCTCTTCCCAGATATATTTTCAATTAACACTGACCAAACTTACCTTTTCCATTTTAGCTCAAGTATCCTTTGGAGTGCCAGGGAAAATATTCATTGAAATAAGGTGAGTAGAACTGAATAACATCAGCGTTTAAGAAGGAACTGCAGATGCTGGAAAAACAAAAGTGCTGGAGAAACTCAGTGGGTGCAGCAGCATCTATTGAGCGAAGGAAATAGGCAACGTTTTGGCCAGGAACGGGGTACTGATTGGGGATGATCACATTGAATGGTGGTGCTGGCTCAAAGGGCCAAATGTCCTACTCCTGCACCTATTGTCTATTGTCTATTGACCTTATGACAAGCCCGCACGTCTTTGGGATGTGGGAGGAAACTGGAGCACCCGGAGGAAACCCACGCAGGTCACAGGGAGAACGTACAAACTCTGTGCAGACAGCGCCCATGGCCAGGATCGAACCCGGGTCTCTGGTGCTGTGAGTGTAATCTTCTGTAGTTGCAGTTCATTTTGCTAACACGGGATGCTGCCTCTCTGTCCACAGTATGATCGGGTTGCTGCTCGGAACATGCATCGCCTTCTTTGCTGCCTTGGAAGATCTGGTAGCCAGCCTCTTCATGAAGTTGACTGGATCCTCGGTAAGTTCCAGCTATTGGGCGTCACGGTGGCGCAGCAGCAAGTTTCCTGGTTTCGATCCCGACTACGGGTGCTGTCAGGAGTTGAGTATAGGAGCAAAGATGTCCTTCTGCAGTTGCGCAGGGCCCTGGTGAGACCACGCCTGGAGTATTGTGTGCAGTTTTGGTCTCCTAATTCGAGGAAGGACATTCTTGCTATTGAGGGAGTGCAGCGTAGGTTCTCCAAGTTAACTTCCGGGATGGCGGGACTGTCATATGATGAAAGAATGGAGCGACTGGGCTTGTATTCACTGGAATTTAGAAACATATAAAACATAGAAACATATAAAATTATTAAGGGCTTGGACAGGCTAGATGCAGGAAACATGTTCCCGATGTTGGGGGAGTCCAGAACCAGCGGCCACAGTTTAAGAATAAGCAGTAGGCCATTTAGAACGGAGACAAGGAAAAACCTTTTCACCTAGAAACTTGTGAATTTGTTGAATTATCCGCCTCAGAAGGCAGTGGAGGCCGTTTCACTGGATGTATTCAAAAGAGAGTTAGATAGAGCTCTTGGTGCTAGCGGAATCAAGGGGTATGGGGAGAAGGCAGGAACGGGGTATTGATTTGGGGATGATCAGCCATGATCACATGGAATGGTGGTGCTGGCTCGAAGGGCCGAATGGCCTAATCCTGCGCCTATTGTCTATGTATCTATGTTTGTAGGTTAATTGGCTTGGTATAAATGTAAATTATCCCTAGTGTGTGTGGGATAGTGTTAATGTGCGGGGATCGCTGGTCGGCACCAACACGATGGGCCGAAGGGCCTGTTTCCGAGCTGTATCTCTAAAACTAGAGAAAACTGCTTGACGTGTTTTTTCTCTTTTCCCAGCTCCTCTCTCTGCAGTCTCCTCCATTGCAATGAGGTCTGTTTCGTGTTTTCTAAAGTCACAACATAACATCCTGGATAGAGAGGATGTGGAGAGGATGTTTCCACTAGTGGGAGAGTCCAGGACCTGAGGCCATAGCCTCAGAATAAAAATAGGCACCTTTAGATAGGAGATGAAGTGGAATGTCTTTAGTCAGAGGGTGGTGAATCTGTGGAATTCATTGACGGCTGTGGAGGCCAAGTCTGTGGGTAATTTTAAGGTGGAGACTGACGGATTCTTGGTTAATACGGGTGTCGGGGGTTATGGGGAGAAGGCAGGGGAATGGGATTGAGAGGGAGAGATAGATCAGCCATGACAGTAGACTTGATGGGCCGAATGGCCTAATTCTGCTCCTATCACTTTTAAACGTATGACCAAAACTCACAGAACAATCTCCAGTCTTGGTGTGTAATGCCCCCGTCCCACTTAGGAAACCTGAACGGAAAACTCTGGCGACTTTGCGCCCCACCCAAGGTTTCCGTGCAGTTCCCGGAGGTTGCAGGTGGTTGCCGGAGGTTGCAGGTAGTGGAAGCAGGTCGGGAGACTGACAAAAACCTCCGGGAACCGCACGGAAACCTTGGGTGGGGCACAAAGTCTCCAGAGTTTTCCGTTCAGGTTTCCTAAGTTGGACAGGGGCATTACAGAGCGAGATAAAATATAAGGTGAGAGGGAGCCATCTTGATAACCCCTCATGCATTGTCGGTCTATCTGCCCTGCGGAATACTCTGCTTCTTCTGATGATTTTATGAACAGGTTCACCAAGTCCTGTGCTATTTCCTGACAGATATTGCCCTGGCAACACGCCCTGCTACTCTGCACCATCACCTCTATATCGGTCTTGCCCCTCAGCCTGCAGAAGATGGTGTCAAACTCAGCCTGGCAATCGCTCACCACCATCATCTTTTACATCCTTTTAATGTTTGTGGTGAGTATCGGGAGACGAATGAGAACGTGTCTGGGGAATGCCGGAAACATGACCCGGGTGGTTGGAATCAAAGATCCTACAGCGAGCAAGATAGTCCACTCGACGGACAAGACGTGGTACGGTCATGGGCAGATTCGCGGGTGATTTTCGGCCCCATTTCCGTAACCGGCTTCCGTCTCCGCACCAAAGATCCCGTAGCGGAGCAAAGATAACTAGCGCGGAGACGGAATCTGGTTACGGAAACATCCTCGTAAAAATAAACGTTATTTGATAAAAATCTTCTCCTCATTTTCAGAATTGTAATTTATAAACACAAATTGTTCCCCCGCAACGTTGATTACACTGCGGGTCGGGTTGGGTCGGGTTACTGAAATGGATGAAAAAAAGGCCCACGTTCCGCTCCGTTGCGTACTACACGTCAGCCATTGCAGTTAGCAGGAGTGGTCTATCTTGCTCCGCTATAGGATCTTTGGTTGGAATCCTTTCCCGTTGCAAACATCCGATGGTTTAATGTGCTGGAAAGAACTGCGGATGCTGGTTGTCTAAATCGACAGTAGATCGCAAAACGCTGGAGTAACTCAGAGGGACAGGCAGCATCTCTGGAGGGAAGGAATGGGTGACGTTTGAACTGGAGTCTGAAGAAGGGTCTCGGCCCAAAACCTCACCCCTCCCTTCTCTCCAGAGATGCTGCCAGTCCCGCTGAGTTACTCCAGCACTTTTGCATATACATATATGTTATTGCCACATGTACCCAGGTGTAGGGAAGTGCTTTGTTTTTGCATACAATGCGGGTAGAATCACACAGCAGACATCACCTCTGTGGTACACAAAGTGTCGCTATGTTTCTGCAGCCGACAAAGTTTCACAAGATCTTGGATAAGTCTTATCTTGTCGTGGCTGAATTTAGTTGCGTTTCAGCCGACATTTTATGGTTTGGTCTCTTCACGCGAAGTGCCAGACATTGCACTCGGTTATAGACAATAGACAATAGACAATAGGTGCAGGAGTAGACCATTTGGCCCTTCGAGCCAGCACTGCCATTTAATGTGATCATGGCTGATCATCCATATAACCATATAACCATATAACAATTACAGCACGGAAACAGGCCATCTCGACCCTTCTAGTCCGTGCCGAACACATAATTTCCCTAGTCCCATATACCTGCGCTCAGACCATAACCCTCCATTCCCTTCCCATCCATATAACTATCCAATTGATTTTTAAATGATAAAAACGAACCTGCCTCCACCACCTTCACTGGAAGCTCATTCCACACAGCTACCACTCTCTGAGTAAAGAAGTTCCCCCTCATGTTACCCCCTAAACTTCAGTCCCTTAATTCTCAAGTCATGTCCCCTTGTTTGAATCTTCCCTACTCTCAGTGGGAAAAGCTTTTCCACGTCAACTCTGTACATCCACATCCCCAATCAGTATCCCGTTCCTGCCTTCTCCCCATATTCCCTGACTCCACAATTTTTAAGAGCCCTATCTAGCTCTCTCCTAGCTAGCTCAGATCCACATCAGCTGGTCTCCTCTCCATCCACAAATGTCCAACCTCCGCAGTTTTGGGGACAGAGCCTTCTCCAGGGCAGCTCCCAGGCTCTGGAACTCCCTCCCCCAACTGATCCGCAATTCCGTGTCCTCTCACCATCTTCCAGTCCCGCCTCAAGACCCATCTCTTCACCTCTGCCTATCCTTAGCCCCACGTCCCCCTCCCTTTTCATCTGGGCATTAATTGCCTCATATTGTGTTTTAAATTGAATTCTGTCTTTACTTTGTGTACTAGTCATGTCTCTACTATTTATTTCATTCCCCTTACATGTTTTTCCTCTACCTGCTAAATTTTTGTAAGGTGTCCTTGAGTCTCTTGAAAGGCGCCTATAAATAAAATTTATTATTATTATTATTATTCTCCTGAAAGTATCCAGAGAAACATAGAAAATAGGTGCAGGATTAGGCAATTCGGCCCTTCGAGCCTGCACCGCCATTCAACATGATCATGGCTGATCATCCAACTCAGTATCCTGTACCTGCCTTCTCTCCATACCCTCTAATCCCATTAGCCACAAGGGCCACATCCAAACTCCCTCTTAAATATAGCCAATGAACTGGCCTCAACTACCTTCTGTGGCACAGAATTCCACAGATTCACCACTCTCTGTGTGAAAAATGTTTTTCTCATCTCTGTCCTAAAAGATTTCCCCCTTATCCTTAAACTGTGACCCCTTGTCCTGGACTTCCCCAACATCGGGAACAACCTTCCTGCATCTAGCCTGTCCAACCCCTTAAGAGTTTTGTAAGTTTCTATAAGATCCCCCCTCAATCTTCTAAATTCTAGAACCCGCCTCCACCGCCCTGTGAGGCAGAGAATTCCACAGACTCACCACTCTCTGTGAGAAAAAGGGTTTCCTCGCCTCGTCTATAGTGGACAACCCTGTAATGGGGAACTCAACCTTTTCCCTGGGCACTATAGAGCCATGCAGGTCCCTCTTCATTCTTGCTGGCCCTCTACCCCTAAAGCTGTTTATATGTGGGGTGGTGGGGGTGGGGGTGGGGGGACTTTTTAATCTCTTCCCTATTCGGGAACTCAACCTTTTCCCTGTCGAGTCTCCGTTGTTGTTGGGGCCTAACATCATGGAGCCGGCAGCCTCCAATCGGAATCGATCTGGGGCTCCAGTTGAGGAGCTGGCCGACTTCGGAGCGCGGAGAGCGGTGGTGGCGCGCGGCTGCGACCCGACTTCGGAGCTTCGGCGGCTCCGGCTGCATGCCCCGTGGACGGTAACATCGGGAGCTCGCGGGTCCCTAGTGGGAGACCGCTTTTCGGAGCTCCCGCAACGGCGACTTCTCCTGCCGGAATCGAGGGGTTTCAATCGACCCGGAGTGGGGCATTACATCGCCCGGCGCGGCTTAAACAGCCGCAGGACTTACCATCTCCCGCCGGGGGGGCTCTAACATCAAAAGCCTCGATCAGCTCGACGCAGCAGTTTGACTGCGGGAGAAGAAGGATAAAGAACAGAGAACAGGGAGGAGATAAGACTTTTGCCTTCCGTCACAGCGAGGAGGTGTTTGGAGATTCACTGTGATGGATGTTTGTGTGGAATTGTGTTAATTGTGTGTCTTGGTTTTTTTTGCTGTTATGACTGCAGGGAACGTAATTTCGTTTGAACCTTTCTGATCTGTCCTGATTCTGATCTGATGAATTGATGTGACACTGCTTTGTTTCATCTCCAGCTGGTGGTGAGCTGCCTGAGGTCGGCGCTGTCTGGCGGGCTGAGTTGGGACGAGGTCCACTTGTGGCACTGGTCTGGGGTCACCAAGTGTCTGCCGATCCTCGCTACCTCATTCTGTGGTCACCCGTAAGTGACGGCGGGACAGTACGCCGACCTTGCTGACTTTGGCCACCCCTCGATCGGTACAGCACAGAAACAGGCCCTTCTATCCCCACCATCCACGCCCAAACCGTGCCAAGCTAAGCCAGTCTCGTTTGCCTGATTGTGACCCGTATCACACGCTCACAAGTTATAGGAGTAGAACAAGGCCATTCGGCCCATCGCGCCCACTCCGCCATTCAATCATGGCTGATCTCGGCCTCCTAATCCCATTCTCCTGCCTTCTCCCTGTAACCCTTGACACCCGTTCCAATCAAGAATTTGTCCATCTCTGCCTTAAAAATATCCACTGTCTTGGCCTCCACAGCCCTCTGTGGCACAGATTAACTACCCTCTGACTAAAGAAGTTCCTCCTCGCCTCCATTCTAAAAGAGCGCCCTTTAATTCTGATATTCCGTGCATATACATGCATCCATCTAAAAGTCTCTTCAATGCCACCATCATACCTGCCTGCATCACCACCCAGGCTCCCCGTGTAAAGAAATGCCCCACATGTCTCCTGTAAATGTTGCCGCTCTCACCTGAAAGCCACTGTATGCCTTCTAGTCTTCTACATCTTGACCCTGGGGGGGAGAAAGGTTCTGGCTGTCTACCCCATCCATGCCTCTCATAGTTTTATACACGTCTATCTGGTCTCCCCTCCACATCAGGGATTCCAGAGAAAACACTCTTAGAAGGAACTGCAGATGCTGGAACAATTGAAGGGAGACAAAAATGCTGGAGAAACTCAGCGGGTGAGGCAGCATCTATGGAGCGAAGGAAATAGGCGACATTGTCACATTCCCCTCAACTGACAATGAACCATTCGACATTTCCTTGATCATCGTCTGCTTCGATCTGATGTTTTCACACCTTGCCCTTCCATATCTCTAGTTTCCCTCTCAGTCTGAAGAAGGGTCTCGACCCGAAACGTCACCCATTCCTTCTCTCCAGAGATGCTGCCTGTCCCGCTGAGTTACTCCGGCATTTTGCGTCTGTCTTCGGTGTAAACCAGCATCTGCAGTTCCTTCCTGCACAAAAGTGACATTTGCTGGTGTAACAGCGGGTCAGGCAGCATCTCTGTAGAAAAGGAATTCAACTTTGCATCGGATAACTTTTTTCTTTATATTATAGGCTCGTGCTTCCGATATACTTCAATTTCCGAGGGCAGTCAGTGGAGCAGATGAACCGAGCATTCAAGTACGCAAACATCATTGTGGTTACGTTTTATGCCATGGTAGGTGATGCTACATTCATGCGATGTCTAGACTGTTGGCATGGCCTGTGCGTTCACATAGCCTCGGGTCATAGGGTCATAAGTGATAGGAGTAGAATTAGGCCATTCGGCCCATCACGTCTACTCCGCCATTCAATCATGGCTGATCTATCTCTCCCTCCCAACCACATTCTCCTGCCTTCTCCCCATAACCTCTGACACCCGCACTAATCAAGAATCTATCTATGTTTAAGAGGGAACTGCAGATGCTGGAGAATCGAAGGTTACACAAAAAAGCTGGAGAAACTCAGCGGGTGCAGCAGCATCTATGGAGCGAAGGAAATAATGAAGAAAGGTTTCGGCCCGAAACGTTGCCTATTTCCTTCGCTCCATAGATGCTGCTCACCCGCTGAGTTTCTCCAGCTTTTCTGTGTAACCAAGAATCTATCTATCTCTGCCTTAAAAATATCCACTGACTTGGCCTCCACAGCCTTCTGTGGCAAAGAATTCCACAGATTCACCACCTTCTGACTAAAGACATTTCTCCTCATCTCCTTCCCAAAAGAATCCTTTAATTCTGAGGCTGTGATCTCTGGTCCTAGACTCTCCCACCAGTGGAAACATCCTCTCCACATCCACTCTATCCAAGCCTTTCGCTATTCTGTACGTTTCTATGTGCAGAGGGGATGAGATTCCATGTACCCTCATCCTTCTGCTGGGAGAACTATCAATTTGGCTCCAGAAGACAGCTTGCCAGGATTTCATTCCACAAGGAATGCCACTCAACATTGTGCCGGGATCAGGTCAGGTATTCACGGCATAGACGAGCAAAAGGTGCCTTGCCCAACCTTAAGTCCCAAAATATCCCACACAGACCTACAATAATATTCATAAATTCCTAAGTTATAGGAGCAGAATTAGGCCATTCGGCCCATCAGGTCTACTCCGCCATTCAATCATGGCTGAGTCCAGATTCAGGGACAGTTTCTTCCCAGCTGTTATCAGGCAACTGAACCACCCAACCAGCACCAGAGAGCAGTGCTGAACTACTATCTACCTCTTTGGTGACCCTTGGACTATACTTGATCGGACTTTGCTGGCTTTACCTTGCACTTAACGTTATTCCCTTATCATGTATCTATACACTGTAAAAGGCTCGATTGTAATCGTGTATTTCCGCTGACTGGTTAGCACACAACAGAAGCTTTTCCCTGTACCTCGGTACACGTGACAATAAACTAAACTAAAACAAAACTGATCTATCTTTCCCTCTCAACCCCATACTCCTGCCGTCTCCCCATAGCCCCTGACAGACAAAATTGTCTGACGATTAATATTAGCCGAGGCCTTGGAGATAACTCTCTTCCCCTTCCCTGAGGTTATATCATGTGATCATTTGCTATTCTATTGGGCTAAGCACCTTTTAACATTTGTTTTCCAAAAGGCAACATCTCCAGCAGTGTGACACTCCCTGAATGCTCGACACACAACTGTGTTTTGTAATCATGCTCATACTGACTCATACTCGTACATAGTTTGTTAGCCAAGTATGTTTTGCAACATACGAGGAATTTCATTTGCCATACAGTCATACCAATTAAAATCCACCGAATACATAAAACTACATTTTAACATGAACATCCACCACAGTGGCTCCTCCACATTCCCCACTGTGATGGAAGGCGAAAAAAAAATTCAATCTCTTCCCTACTTTGACCTCCTGCGGTCGGGGGCCTCGAGCCTTCTGTTGACGGGACGATCTTGCTCCTGTAGCCGGCGGCATTCGGGTCCTCCGCGTTCGGGGCGATCAAGCTCCTGCACCGGGGGGGATTTCAGCTCCCCCTCGCCGAGCGATCGTACCCTGGGGTCGGGGCTGGTCGATACCTTCAGCGTCGTTGGAGATTCCCGACATCTACGGTCTCTACCCGAGACTGCGAGCTCCTTGATGGTGAAATCCGTGGGCTGCGGTTGGAGCGTCGACCCCAGGCAAGGGGTCGCAGGCTCCGATGGTAAGTCCACGCCCCGCGGTGGTGCTCAAAGTCAGTCTCGAGCGAGGCCGCCAGCTCCATGATGGTAGGCTGCAGAGTGACCGGAGATACCATCCGCATCTCCAGCAAGGTAAGTGATTGGAAAAGAGTTTCTCCCCCCCCCCCCCCACCCCCCCCCCCCACGACGACCCCCTCCCCCACGACCCCCCCTCCCCCACCACCCACATAAAACAAACCAGAGAACATTAAAACAAACTTTTAATACACTCTAAAAATAACGCAAAAAAGACAAAAAGACAGACAGACTGTTGGCGAGCCTGCCACCAACAGCGCCCCCTGGTGGTAATGAGTCACAGAGTCATGCAGCACAGAAACAGGTCCTTCAGCCCAACTAGTCCATGCCAACAAAGACTCCCCATCTAAGCTAATCCCATTTGTCCTCATTAGACCCATATTCCCAAACTGTATATTATAAAAAGCGCTCCAGGTTGGATCCTGACCTCCACTGCTGTCTTTGTGGAGTTTGCACGTTCTCCCTATGACCGTATGGGTTTCCTTCGGGTGCTCCGGTTTCCTCCCACATCACAAAGACGTGGGGGTTTGTAAGTTAAATGCCCCCCTAGTGTGTAGGGAGTGGGTGTGAGAGTGGGATAGCATAGAACTAGTGTGGATGGGTGGTCGATGGTTGGTGTGGGCTGAAGGGCCTGTTTCCATGCTGTCTCTCTCAAAGAAATCAATAATCTTGTTAAAGCCATTTTAAACATATTTATCTTTCCAATGAATGAAAAATAATTAATGATTAATTAATATATAATCAACATTTTTTTCAGTTTTGTTCTCAAAGTGTATAATATAAAAAAAACAGGAAAATGTAGAATCAAGGAGTTTCAGATGCTGGGCTATCTATACTCATAGAGCCAGGCAGCATCTCTGGGGGGAAAAGGATGGATGACATTTGTACAGTCTGAAGAAGGGTCTTGACCTGAAACATCACCCATCCTTTTTCTCCAGGGATGCTGCCTGACGCTATGAGTATAGCCCAGCATCTGAAACCAACTTGTTTCTACATTTTCCTTTAAAAAAAAAAATATTATACACTTTGAGAACAACCTGAAAAAAATGTTGATTATATATTCATAAATCATTAATCATTAATTAATCATTAATCGTTTTTGATTCAGGCTTACTAGTAAAAAAAATGCTGAGACTAATTCTTGATATTCCATTTATGTCAAATGTCTATTTATGCAAGGTACACATAAATGCTGGAGAAACTCAGCGGGTGCAGCAGCATGTCTGGAGCGAAGGAAATAGGCAATGTTTCGGGACGAAACCCTTCCGGGTTTCGGCCCGAAACGTTGCCTATTTCCTTCGCTCCAGAGATGCTGCTGCAGCCGCTGAGTTTCTCCAGCATTTTTATGTACCCAACAATGTCTGAAGAAGGGTTTCGGCCCGAAACGTTGCCTATTTCCTTCGCTCCAGACATGCTGCTGCAGCTGCTGAGTTTCTCCAGCATTTTTGTGTACCCAACAATGATCTATTCTACATTTTCATCCCCTTTTATGTCTCATTTTCACACCTTGCACTTCCTTATCTCTGTGCCTCTCTCTCTCTCCCCTGACTCTCAGTCTGAAGAAGGGTCTCGACCTTTCACACAGAGAGTGGTAAATCTCAGGAACTCTTTGCCACAGAAGGTAGTTGAGGCCAGTTCATTGGCTATATTTAAGATGGAGTTATATGTGGCTAAAGGGATCAGGGGGTATGGAGAGAAGGCAGGTACAGGATACAGAGTTGGATGATCAGCCATGATCATATTGAATGGCAGTGCAGGCTCGAAGGACCGAATGGCCTACTCCTGCACCTATTTTCTATGTTTCTATATATATATGACCCAAAACGTCACCCATTCCTTCTCTCCAGAGATGCTGTCCGTCCCGCTGAGTTACTCCAGCGTTTTGTGTCTATCTTCGATTTAAACCAGCACCTGCAGTTCTTTCCTCCACTCATTCTTGATGTGATGTTATTTATTCTCTGTTTTCTACAAACAGATCGGATTAAGCGGCTACCTGGCATACACCGGGTCAGTGCCAGGGGACATCCTTGCTGCTCTCCCGCCCAGCCTGGTGACGGATGGGATACGGATCATATTCCTGGTGTCCCTCACCTCCAGCTTCCCTCTCATCATTCTGCCCTGTCGCCAGGCCATCAACACGCTCCTCTTCGAACAGCAGGTCAGTGCGTCCAGCAAATGGGAGAAGAATGAACAAGACTGAGCTGCTGTCTGTACGGAGTTTGCACGTTCCACCCCGTGTCCGAGTGGCTTTCCTCCCGGTGCTCCGGTTTCCTCCCCCACTCCGATGACATTGCAGATCTGCATGTGGCGTAGAAATGAATTGCAGATGTTGCATAGAAACATAGAAATTAGGTGCAGGAGTGGGCCATTCGGCCCTTCGAGCCTGCACCGCCATTCAATATGATCATGGCTGATCATCCAACTCAGTATCCCGTACCTGCCTTCTCTCCATACCCCCTGATCCCCTTAGCCACAAGGGCCACATCTAACTCCCTCTTAAATATAGCCAATGAACTGGCCTCAACTACCCTCTGTGGCAGAGAGTTCCAGAGATTCACCACTCTCTGTGTGAAAAAAGTTCTTCTCATCTCGGTTTTAAAGGATTTCCCCCTTATCCTTAAGCTGTGACCCCTTGTCCTGGACTTCCCTAACATCGGGAACAATCTTCCTGCATCTAGCCTGTCCAACCCCTTAAGAATTTTGTAAGTTTCTATAAGATCCCCTCTCAATCTCCTAAATTCTAGAGAGTATAAACCAAGTCTATCCAGTCTTTCTTCATAAGACAGTCCTGACATCCCAGGAATCAGTCTGGTGAACCGTCTCTGCACTCCCTCTATGGCAATAATGTCCTTCCTCAGATTTGGAGACCAAAACTGTACGCAATACTCCAGGTGTGGTCTCACCAAGACCCTGTACAACTGCAGTAGAACCTCCCTGCTCCTATACTCAAATCCTTTTGCAATGAAAGCTAACATACCATTCGCTTTCTTTACTGCCTGCTGCACCTGCATGCCTACCTTCAATGACTGGTGTACCATGACACCCAGGTCTCGCTGCATCTCCCCCTTTCCCAATCGGCCACCATTTAGATAATAGTCTGCTTTCCTGTTTTTGCGACCAAAATGGATAACCTCACATTTATCCACATTATACTGCATCTGCCAAACATTTGCCCAGTCACCCAGCCTATCCAAGTCACCTTGCAGTCTCCTAGCATCTAGAATGAACAAGACTGAGCTGCTGTCTGTACGGAGTTTGCACGTTCCACCCCGTGTCCGAGTGGCTTTCCTCCCGGTGCTCTGGTTTCCTCCCCCACTCCGATGACATTGCAGATCTGCATGTGGCGTAGAAAGGAATTGCAGATGTTGCGATACACCCAAGAAGGGCACAGAGTGCTGGAGTAACTCAGCGGGCCAGGCAGTGTCTCTGGAGAAAATGGACGGGTGAGGTTTTTGGGTCGGGACCCTTTTCCAGTCTGCAGGTCAATTGGCTCCTATGAATTCTCCCTAGTGTGTAGGATAGAGCTTGTGTGTGGGTGATCGCTGGTCGGCATGGACTCGATGGGCTGAAGGGCCTGTTATCCATGCTATATCTCTAAACTAAACTAGATTCAAACAAAGTGTTGCACCTGTTTTCTTTCATTTACCCTTTTTAACGAAGGTCAGTACATTCGTTCAAAAGGATACGCTGAGTTACATACACCAGTTATGGCTGATGTAAAGGTGAACGGACAGATAAATCTATCCAGAACTCACTGAAGCAATCGCAAATGCTTCCCACACACCAGTACTCGCCAGCTCAATATATTCTCTTACATCTCACTGATCACCAGTGCCATTAAACTGAAAGCAATGATTATAATCTATAATCTTAACCAAACCCTTCCCACACCAGAACTTCATTGCAGTTTTCACAACCAACGAAAACACTAAAACAAGACACGGAGTGCTGCAGTAACTCGTGTCGAGAGGAACTGCAGATGCTGGTTTACACCGAAGATAGACACAAAAAGCTGGAGTAACTCAGCGGGTCAGGCAGCATCTCCAGAGAAAAGGAATTGGTCTGAAAGGAATTAGTCTGAATTCAGACTGACCCCTCTGCATGTTAGATAGAGCTCTAGGGGCTAGTGGAGTCAAGGGATATTGGGAGAAGGCAGGCACGGGTTATTGATAGGGGACGATCAGCCATGATCACAATGAATGGCGGTGCTGGCTCGAAGGGCCGAATGGCCTCCTCTTGCACCTATTTTCTATGTTTCTTTGTTTCTCCAGAGATACCATCTGAGTTATTCCAGCACTTTGTGTCTAAACCAGCATGTGTAGTCTGAAGAAGGGTCTCCATTAGTCTCCAGAATGATCACGTATTATCTTTCTGCTGACTTGATAGCACGCAACAAAGGCTTTTCACTGTACCTCGGTACACATGACAATAATCTAAAATAAAACGGGGCAGTCTTGTGACGCAGCGCCAGAGACCCGGGTTCCATCCTGAACATGGGCGCTGTCTATACGGAGTTTGCACGTTCTCCCCGCGACCTGCGTGGGCTTTCTCCAAGATCTTCGGTTTCCTCCCACACTCCAAAGACGTGCAGGTTTGTAGGTTAATTGGCTTGGTAAATGTAAATTGTCCCGCGTGTTGTGTGTGTGTGCGTGTGTGTGCGTGTGTGCGTGTGTGCGTGTGTGCGTGTGTGTGCGTGTGTGTGCGTGTGTGTGTGTGTGTGTGTGTGTGTGTGCGCACATGTGGGATAGTGTTAGTACGCTGGGATCACTTCTCGGTGCAGACTCGATGGGCTGAAGGGCCTGTTTCCGCGCTGCAGCTCTAAACTAAACTAAACAAAAACTAATGATGTTTAAGAAGGAACTGCAGATGCTGGAGAATCGAAGGTACACAAAAATGCTGGAGAAACTCAGTGGGTGCGGCAGCATCTATGGAGCGAAGGAAATAACCTGAAACTAATGAAGTCTTTATCTATCTTACAGAAGGAAGATGGCACGTTCTCAGTGAGCGGTGACATGCCCTTCCATCGACATGTAACATGCACGGTGATGATAGTGTTCTGCACCATGATAATGGGTGTCCTGGTGCCCGATGGTATGTACCGACCGCAGTGGCGTGGCAACTACAAGTATTCGCACATGCAAGGAGCGCTGTGTTCTCTTTCCCTTGTCAGTCATTTCTTTGCCTTGAGTGTGTGCCTTTGCTCCTTGATGCCAGCTATGGCATTGTTGGTAGTACATTTAGAGTGATACGGCTGGGAGTCAACTAGTCCACACCGGCCAACATGTCCCAGCTACACTAGTCCCCCCTGCCTGCGTTTTGCCCCATATCCCTCCGAACCTGTCCTACCCTATATTTAAGAGGGAGTTAGATGTGGCCCTTGTGGCTAAGGGGATCAAAGGGTATGGAGAGAAGGCAGGTACGGGATACTGAGTTGGATGATCAGCCATGGTCATATTGAATGGCGGTGCAGGCTCGAAGGGCCGAATGGCCTACTCCTGCACCTAATTTCTATGTTTCTATGTTTCTATGTACCTGGGTAGGCAAAAGTGCTGGAGAAACTCAACGGCTTCGGCAGCATCAATGGAGCGAAGGATCTCCTATCCTGTCTGTTTCTTAAACGTTGGATAGCCCCAGCTTCAACTACCTCCTCTGGCAGCTTGTTCCGTACACCCACCACCCTTTGTGTAGAAAAGTCACCCCTCAGATTCATAGAAACAAAAGAAAACTGAGACAATAGGTGCAGGAGTAGGCCATTGGGCCCTTCGAGCCAGCACCGCCATTCAATAAGATCATGGCTGATCATCCAGAATATAGTAGTACCCCGTTCCTGTTTTCTCCCCATATCCCTTGATTCCGTTAGCTCTCGGAGCTAAATCTAACTCTCTCTTGAAAAGTTTGTCTTCGCACTCCATACCAAAGATTATAGAGCAGAGCAAGATAGACCACTCCTCCGAAATCCAATGGGCTGGACGTGTAGTACGTAACGGAATGTCACGGCCGCCATTTGTTTATGCCAAACGCTACATCTTTGGTAACGGGAACGGACTCCACAGTTCTACAATCTGCTCTTACATCAGGTCGCAGGGAAGAGCAAAGATACTAGAGGCCGGCGGGAGGAGCCCCAAGCATCTGCCCACGGTCGGCGCTCCCGAGGCAGCGGGCAATGCTCCTCTAGTATCTTCGGTGCAATCAGTGTTGTAGGGAAAAGTGTGTTATATAGCATCTATCACTTCACATATTTAGTTCATATTATTGTAAATTTTATTAATATTATGTGTAAATTGCAGCTCGCTAAAATGGCGTCATGTCATACCCATGTCATACTACGCTTTTTTCGCAGAGCGGCGCATCTTGCGCTGCTCCATAATCTATGCTCCATACTCCAGCATGTGCTCCCTCTGGTGCCCGGAGTCATGGTGTCTTGTGCTTGGTCTTTCAGTGCAGACGGTCTTGGCTGTCATGGGCTCCACAATGGCCAGCGTCATCTGTTTCATTTCTCCGTCTGCAATTTATGAGAAACTACGCGGAGGAACCCTCAGAGGACGAGTAAGTATCTCACTCACTCCTTCCAGTTGCTTCCTCCATCTCAACGTTTGAAATGTATAAGATTGTTAAGGGCTTGGACACGCTGGAGGCAGGAAACATGTTCCCGATGTTGGGTTCAGTCCAGAACCGGGGGCCACACGCAGTTTAAGAATAAGGAGTAAGCCATTTAGAACGGAGACGAAGAAACACTTTTTCCTCACAGAGAGTGGTGAGTTTGTGGAATTCTCTGCCTCGGAGGGCGGTGGAGGCCGGTTCTCTGGATGCTTTCAAGAGAGAGATTGATAGGGCTCTTAAAAATAGTGGAGTCAGGGGATATGGGGAGAAGGCAGGAATGGGGTACTGATTGGGGATGATCAGCCATGGTCACATTGAATGGCGGTGCTGGCTCGAAGGGCCGAATGGCCTACTGCTGCACCTATTGTCTATTGTCTAATTCTGCTCCCATCACTTATTAAATTGAGTTTCCTTTCATTTCCTTGAGTTTTATTTAATTTAGTATTGTTTAGAGATCCAGTGGAAACGGGCCCTACAGAGTCTCACCGAGTCAGCACTGACCAGCGATCACATCGTACACCAGCACTATCTTACTCGCGGCAGGAGTAGCGTAGATGGGACATGTTGGTCAGTGTGGGCAAGTTGGGCCGAAGGGCCTGTTTCCACACTCTACGACTCTAGGGCGGTTTAAGCCTGAACTCATTGCTCAGTCCGAAGTGCTTCAGGTGGACAGTATCGATGTATCTGGAAGTGCCTGATGTACATCCTGGTTTCTGCAGGTAATTTTCGGAATGGGAGTAACTCTCCTCCTTATCCGGGCGTCCAGCATCTCCAACTTGACTGCCATGGAATTCCTGCAACAGCCAATGCGAAAATCCATCGTGCCCATAGAAAAGATCAACGTACACCTGGCCAACACAACCTCGGGTAAGAAACATCTTCAGTGTTCCATTCACACGTTTAGCTTGGGTTGCAGATGATAAGATCATAAGGGATAGGAGCAGAATTAGGCCATTCGGCCCATCAAGTCTACTCCGCCGTTCAATCATGGCTGATCTATCTCTCCCTCCTAACCCCATTGTCCTTCCTCCTCCAGGTAACCCCTGACACCTGTACTGATCAAGAATCTATCTATCTCTGCCTTAAAATATCCATTGATGTGCAGCCCTATTGTACAACTGTGCCTTCGTGAGGAATTGCCTTTCACCCTTGAATGATTCGGCTGTAATACTAAGTGAAGATCAACGTGTGCTGGAGTCCTGACCAGTGGGGTCAGGCTACGGGGATCTGAGATCCTGCATTCTAACTCTGAAAGTACACCTGACATTTACCTCTCTTCCCAGGCCACCCCTATAATACAGGATATTAAGTGATGGAACTGACCCCTTCAAGTGAACTGGCGAATGTGAGCAAGACTTCAGTGGAGGAGTTGAACGAGGGAATCGCAGTGTGAGAAATCGGCCATCTCCTCCACACCGGTCACTCCTTCTCGTGAGGTGACGGAGACCTGGAGCGGGGGCCGTACATCGCCCGGCGCGGCCTCAAATGGCCGTGGGACTCACCATCGCCCGCCTGGGGCTTCGACATCGGGAGAGAAATGGAGAACGGGGGAGAGAAAAGACTTTGCCTTCCATCACAGTGAACCCACTGTGATGGATGTTTTTGTAAATTGAATTGTGTGTATGTCTATAGCATATTATCTTTGTTTGTATGGCTGTGGAAAGTGAGTTTTGTTTGAGCCTCACTGAGGTTCAAATGACATGTAATAAATATTGATTGATTGATTGATTGATTATTGAGAAGTCCTGAAAGGACTGGAAGGAACTGTCAGACTTTATACTTTAGAGATGCAGCGTGGAAACGGGCCCTTTAGCCCCACCGAATCCGCGCCGACCCGCAAACTAGCTCTATCCTACACCCTAGGGACTATTTCGAATTGTAGCAATGTCCTGGTGCCATCACAACAACCTAGAGCTCAATGCTCTTAAGACAGTGGAATTCATTGTAGACTTCAGGAGAGCTTCCCCTTCCCCTCACCCCACTCGCCATCAACAACACCGCAGTCACATCTGTGGAGTCTTTTAAGTTCCTGGGAACCATCATCTCCAAGGACCTTAAATGGGGGCTACCATCCACAGTCACAGTCCACAGTCAAAAAGGCACAACAGAGGATGTACTTCCTACGGCAGCTGAGGAAGCACAATCTGCCACAGGGTTTGAAGAAGGGTTTCGGCCCGAAACGTTGCCTATTTCCTTCACTCCATAGATGCTGCTGCACCCGCTGAATTTCTCCAGCATTTTTGTGTGCCTGCCACAGGCAATGTTGGCCCAATTCTACACGGCCATCGTAGAGTCTGTTCTCACTTTCTCCATCATGGTCTAGTTTGGCTCAGCCACCAAGCACGACACCTGGAGGCTGCAGCGAATCGTCCGATCAGCAGAGAAGGTTATTGGCTGCAACCTTCCCTCCATTGACGATCTGTACACTGCAAGGGCCAGGAAGCGAGCGGGCAAGATCATCTTGACCCCTCTCACCCTGGCCACAAACTCTTTCAATCACTTCCCTCTGGAAGGCGACTCCGGACTGTCAAAGCTGCCACAGCCAGACATAAAAACAGTTTTTATCCACGAGCAGTAGCTGTACTCAACAACCAAAAATCTGTAGCCTCCTTTTGCTCTGGTGTTTTATTTAATTCACATGTTTAATAGATAATGTTTTATTATTATTGTTTAACGTTTTATGTGACATTCTTAACTGTCACTGCATGTCATGTTGTCACATGCGGGCAGAGCACCAAGGCAAATTCCTTGTATGTGAATACTTGGCCAATAAACTTATTCATTCGTTCATATCCATGTGCCTAGAATGAGATGCACGATTTATCCCTATGATGCATATTGGAAGTAAAAACTTATGTCCTACAGTATTAGCCAAAAATGAATGAAGAACCATAACGCAATGTTGTAAATCTTCAAGAAAACGACAGCGCACATGACTACAGTAGCTATTGGTTTGCCCTCAGTTTCAATAAGTGCCTTGAAAGTTTAGTTTAGAGATACAGTGCAGAAACAGGCCCTTCAGCCCACCGAGTCCGCACTGACCAGCGATCCCCGCACATTATCACGATCCTACACAATTTTACACCAAGCCAATTAACCTACAAACCTGCACGTCTTTGGGGTGTGGGAGGAAACTGAAGGTTTTGGAGAAAACCCACGCTGGTCACGGGAGAACGTACGAACTCTGTACGTACGCCCACTGTCTCCGCCTCTTCCTTTCTTCTTCCCGCCCTCCCCACCCCCACATCAGTCTGAAGAAGGGTCTCGACCCGAAACGTCACCTATTCCTTCACTGCAATAGATGCTGCCTCACCCGTTGAGTTTCTCCAGCTTTTTTGTCCACCACTCAGCTGTCCCTGATCACATCACGGCAAGACTGCCTATTGCAATGGTCCATATTCCAAGGTGATCGTTTCTTCTTAGCGGCATTTGTTGAGAGATGTATTTTAACGTGGACAACAGGAAATTTATTCTGCGCTTCTTTGATACGTGGAAGCGGGTGATGTTATATGAACCTGACAGGGCATCGGAGACAAGATTTCTGGCAAAACGCAATGTTGTCAAATCATAAACTGGGAGTATTGAGCAGCTGCCTCAGGCCGAAGCATTGTGATTTATTGTCAGCGATGGCATGGTTATAAAATATTCATAGATTACCATTGCAAAATTATATTTCAACTTTAATTGCTAAAGATAGGGTGGTCACTGAAAGAAGCATACCTGGAACTTTAGACTTTAGAGATCCAGCGCAGAAATAGGCCCTTCAGCCCATCGATTCTGGACCGACCAGCCATCGCCCCGTACATCGGGGAGTGTGGGAGGAAACAGGAGCACTATCCTACACACTAGGGACATTCCCAATTTTACCAAAACCAATTAACCTACAAACCCGTACGTCTTTGGAGTGTGGGAGGAAACGGGAGTACCTGGAGAAAACTGATTGGGGATGATCAGCCATGATCACATTGAATGGCGGTGCTGGCTCGAAGGGCCGAATGGCCTATTCCTGCACCTATTGTCTAGTGTCTAGTGTCTAAAACCCACACAGGTCACGGGAAGAACGTATAAACTCCGCACAGACAGCACCCGTGGTCAGGATCAAACCCGCGTCCCTCGTGATGTAATCAGTAACTATACCACTGCGCCACCGAGCCGCCCCTTAGAAGACATCGACAGCAGAACCATGAAGCTGATGGAGCAGGTAGGCCCTTCTGAAAAAGTCACAAAGTGCTGGTCAGGCAGCACCTGTGGAGAACATGGATAAGACATAGGAGCAGAATTAGGCCATTCGGCCCATCAAATCTCCTCCGCCATTCAATCATGGCTGATCTATCTTTCCCTCCTATCCCCATTCTCCCCGTAACCTTTGACACTATTCCTAATCAAGAATCTGCAGTATGAGTATATTTGGATGTAAGAATGCGTTGGGCGGCACGGTGGCGCAGTGGTAGAGTTGCTGCCTCACAGCGCCAGGGACCCGGGTTCCATCCTGACCGCGGGTGCTGCCTGAACGGAGTCTGTACGTTCTCCCCGTGGCCTGCGTACGTTTGCTCATGGATCTTCTGTTCCCTCCCACTCTCCAAAGACGTGCAGGTTTGTAGGTTAATTGGCTCGGTGTATAAATGTAGCAATTGTCCCTAGTGTGTGTAGGATAGTGTGAGTGAGCGAGGATCACTGGTCGATGGGCCGAAGGGCCTGTTTCCGCACTGTACCTCTAAAACAAAAAAAAATCTAAATAGATGGAGGTATTAATGATGACTCCATACCCGTTTTATGCATATGCTTAACACCACATCTTGGGATGAGAAGCGGTTCTTATTTACATTAGTTTGCTATCTTCACTCTGAATAACTAGGGTGATATATAAATTGCTCCAAGCACATTCATTTATTAGTGGATTCATATGTATTATGCAGGAGCTGGAGGTGGGAAGCTGCAAGCAGGACCTGTTTATTGGAACTCTACAAACATAGCCTGTGTTTGCTCTATAATCTCAACCATTGCAGCTGCCCCAGAGACCGATGAGTGGCTTTCCCCCTAAAGTCACCCAAGTGATCGTGATATTATTTTAAGCCGACGGATCTTTGATCCGTATAACGACCCATCAAATGTTTACCAAAGGTGTCGGCTTTTTGTTATCTCTTTAACATAGAAACATAGAAAATAGGTGCAGGAGTAGAGGCCATTCGGCCCTTCGAGCCTGCACCGCCATTCAATATGATCATGGCTGATCATCCAACTCAGTATCCCGTACCTGCCTTCTCTGTATACCCCCTGATCCCTTTAGCCACAAGGGCCACGTCTAACTCCCTCTTAAATATAGCCAATGAACTGACCTCAACTACCTTCTGTGGCAGAGAATTCCAAAGATTCACCACTCTCTGTGTGAAAAATGTTTTTCTCATCTCGGTCCTAAAAGATTTCCCCTGTATCCTTAAACTGTGACCCCTTGTCCTGGACTTCCCCAACATCGGGAACAATCTTACTGCATCTAGCCTGTCCAACCCCTTAAGAATTTTGTAAGTTTCTATAAGATCCCCCCTTAATCTTCTAAAATCTAGAGAGTACAAGCCGAGTCTATCCAGTCTTTCTTCATATGAAAGTCCTGACATCCCAGGAGTCAGTCTGGTGAACCTTCTCTGTACTCCCTCAATGGCAAGAATGTCTTTCCTCAGATTCGGAGACCAAAACTGTACGCAATACTCCAGGTGTGGTCTCACCAAGACCCTGTACAACTGCAGTAGAACCTCCCTGCTCCTATACTCAAATCCTTTTGCTATGAATGCTAACATGCCATTCACTTTCTTCACTGCCTGCTGCACCTGCATGCGGCATGGTGGCGCAGCGGGTGGAGCTGCTGCCTGTCAGCGCCAGAGACCAGCGTTCCCATTCATCCTGAGCTCAGGTGCTGTCTGCTGTGGAGTTTGATCCTTCTCCCAGTGGGGTTTCTCCGGGTGCTCCGGTTTCCTCCCACAATTGCAAAGGCGTGCAGGTTTGCAGTTCGACACAAAATCTGAGGGTAAGGACCAGCTGTGCAAGGCCGTGGAGTCTATTAGTAGCACTGGCAGTTCTATCCCAAGGGTTTGTAGCTGAATGGGAAGTCCCTGTCAAGCCTTTGTCAGAATTGCACTCAGCCCTTGAACCAAAATATTCCCTGTTTCCCTTCCCACAGATGCTGACTGACCTGCTGAGAATTCCTGGCATTTCATGTGTTTTACTTCTTCAATTGATCTCGAAATGTTTAAAAGATGCTGCTCAACCACAAAGAGATCCTCCTGGCTGCTTGTTTTGCATGAAGTTAATATCAAATGTAGAGTATGGGGCAGGCAGCATCTCCTGAGAGAAGGAATGGGTGACGTTTTGGGTCGAGACCTTTCTTCAGACTGGTTAGGGACAAGGGAAACGAGAGATATAGACGGTGAGTTCAGACAGAAGTCCTGAACAAGGGGCCACAGTTTAAGGATAAAGGGGAAGTCTTTTAGGACTGAGATAAGAAAAACATTTTTACACAAGAGAGTGGTGAATCTCTGGAATTCTCTGCCACAGAAGGTAGTTGAGGCCACAGTTCATTGGCTATATTTAAGAGGGAGTTAGATGTGGCCCTTGTGGCTAAAGGGATCAGGGGGTATGGAGAGAAAGCAGGTACAGGATACTGAGTTGGATGATAATATTGAATGGCGGTGCAGGCTCGAAGGGCCGAATGGCCTACTCCTGCACCTATTTTCTATGTTTCTATGTGATGAGATAAAGAACAGTGAATGAAAGATATGTAAACAAGTAACGATGATATGCTCCACTGTGCTGGCCCCATCGTTACATCGTTTTTAAGCTGCTGGATTTCCAAAATGTATATTCTGCAAAGAGGTACAGAGACTGACATTTTTTTTTCCCAAATGTTGGATTTGAATAGTGAAAATCTACAAAGCACGGAATGAATATCCGTCAACTGTAAGCCATCTATAACCACAGTGGGAAGCATTGAAGGGATGCCACCTACTTTACGGATGAGCACATTGCGTGGGCTGCTTAGATTTA
Organism: Leucoraja erinaceus; assembly: GCF_028641065.1. NCBI lineage: Eukaryota > Metazoa > Chordata > Chondrichthyes > Rajiformes > Rajidae > Leucoraja > Leucoraja erinaceus. Next base: position 5,516,123 of record NC_073396.1, read on the forward strand.
CTCATTAACACGCTAAACCTCCTGAATTATTAATGCTGCTGGAGTTCTCGGCTTGGTTTCAAGCGGGCCGGAGAGATTCAAAAGGAAAAGCGCGCCGGAGGAAGATCGGCCGAGGAGATCCCTGACCCATCCCTTCATCCCCCAGACATGCTGCCTGTTACTCCAGCATTTTGTGTCACCACCAGGACTAGTCTGGTCTGGAGAAGGATCCAGTCCACACCCGAAATGGGCATCACGGTGGCGCAGCGGTAGAAGCTGCTGCCTCACAGCGCCAGAGGCCCGGGTTCGGTCCTGACTACCGGTGCTGTCTGTACGGAGTTTGCACGTTCTCCCCGTGACCCACCTGGGTTTTCTCCGGGTGGTCCGGTTTCCTCCCACACTCCAAAGACGTGCAGGTTTGTAGGTTCATTGGCTTCAGTAAAAACTATAGATTGTCCCCAGTGTGTGTAGGATAGTGCTAGTGTGCGGTGATCGCCGGTCGGCACGGACTTGGTGGCTCGAAGGGCCTGTTTCCACACTGTATGTCCAAAGTCTAAAGAAAGAAACGTCACCTATCCATGTTCTCCAAATGATGCTGCCTGACCCGCTGAGTTACTCCAGCAATTAGTGTTTGTGTTTGGTCTGTTGCGTTGATGGTCCCTGGTCTGAGCTCATTCAGTGTGTGGTCAGTAAAGGCTTGTGGCATTCTATCAAGAGTACCCATGTCCTTCGATCATTGCTGTTCCTTAAACCTTAGATCCACCAACCTGACTTGATTCCACACCAGTTAAAGGGGCAGTCACGGTGGCGCAGCGGTACAGTTGTTGCCTTACAAGCGAATGCAGCGCCGGAGACACGGGTTCGATCCCGACTACGGGTGCTGTCTGTACGGAGTTTGCACGTTCTCCCCGTGACCCGCGTGGGCTTTCTCCGAGATCTTCGGCATCCTCCCACACTCCAAAGACGTGCAGGTTTGAAGGTTAATTGGCTTGGTGTAAATGTGAAATTGTCCCTAGTGGGTGTAGGATAGTGTGCGGGGATCGCTGGTTGGCACGGACCTGGTGGGCCGAAGGGCCTGTTTCCGTGCTGTATCTCTAAACTAAACTAAACAAAAACCTATCAAAACTCTATCAGAAACTCAGCGGGTAAGGCAGCATCTATGGAGAGAAGGAGTTGGCGACGTTTCAGGTCCAGATTCTTCTTCGGACTTATTTGGGCGGGGGGGGAAGAAAGGAAGTAGTATTGTGGGAGAACTGGGAAGGGGAGGGGAAGGAGGGAGAAAGCAAGGGCTATCTAAAATTAGGGAAGTCAATGTTCATACCGCTGGGGTGTAAACTGCCCAAGCGAAATATGAGGTGCTGCTCCTCCAATTTGCGCTGGGCCTCACTCTGACAATGGAGGAGGTCCAGGACTACAAGGTCGGATTGGGAATGGGTGGAGGGGGAGTTGAACTGCTGAGGAACCGGGCGATCAGGTTGGTGGAGACGGAGCTGGAACTGAAGCCTGCGTATGAATGCTCCAGTCTGCAAATTGGCAGCAATGAGCTGGGAATGATATATAATTTTGATTAAATGAAATTGTATCATGTCATCCACTTGTCATTTTTAATTGCTTCTTACACTTCATAAGGTTCCTTCAACTTTGCGTCTCATTTCATTATCTCACCTGTCCACTGGTTTTCTTCAATTCCGCCTCCCAACAGTTTTCAGCGTGGAGAGACTAAATTGACATCCTCCCGTCTTCACTCTCAAAACATTTGCAGTTTGTGCATCTCACCTACAATGAGCATTTCCGCACTGGGCCTGTTTCTGGAGTTCCGAAGGATGAGGGGAAGTCACACTTACCGAATAGTGAAAGGCCTGAGGATTTCAGTATTCCACTAGTAGAGTCTAAGACCAGAGTTCACAGCCTCAGAATTAACGGGTATTTCCTTCGGCAGGAGGTGAGGAGGAACTTCTTTAGTCAGAGGGTGGTGAATCTGGGGAATTCTTTGCCACAGAAGGCTGTGGAGGCCAAGTCCTGTTATGGTATGTTAGCTTTCATAACCTAGGATTTGAGTAGAGGAGCATTTAACTGCAGTTGTACAGGGCTTGGCGTACACACCTGGAGTTCAGTACAGTTTTGGTCTCCAAATCTGAGGGGACATTATTGCCATAGACATTGAAGGTTCACTGATTCCGATGTCAGACTGTCTTAAAGAAAGACTGGATAGACTTGGTTTATACTCTAGGATTTAGGAGATTGAGAGGGGATCTTATAGAAACTTACAAAATTCTTAAGGGGTTCCAGGCTAGTGCAGGAAGATTGCTCCCAATGAGTGGGGAAGTCCAGGACAAGGTCACAGCTTAAGGATAAGGGGGAAATCCTTTAAAACCGAGATGAGAAGAGTTTTCACACTTGGGAAGGACTCTCTGCCACAGAGGGAGTCGAAGTTCATTGGCTATATTTCTAGATGTGGCCCTTGTGGCTAAGGGGATCGGAGGGTATGGAGAGAAGCAGGTACGGGATACTGAGTTGGATGATCAGCCATGATCATATTGAATGGCGAATGGTGCAGGCTCGAAGGGCCGAATGGCCTCTACTCCTGCACCTAATTTCCATGTTTCTATGTTTCTAAGTCAGTGGACATTTTTCAAGGCTGAGATAGATAGATTCTTGATTAGTACGGGTGTCAGAGATTATGGGGAGAAGGCAGGAGAATGAGTTTAGGAGACTAGGGTTTGCAGGGAGAGATAGATCAGCCATGATTAAATGGCGGAGTAGACTTGATGGGCCGAATGGCCCAATTCTGCTCCTATCACTTATGACCTTGTGTCCTTATGAAATCATTCCACAGAACGTTTTCAAGCACGTTTGAAATTTGGAACAACCCAGATTCAAAACTCCAGTCGGTGGAATCTAAAGATGTCTCTGCAGTAGCAGTCTAGTAATACAGAGATACACACAAAATGCTGGAGTAACTCAGCAGGTCAGGCAGCATCTCTGGTGAAAAGGAACAGGCGACCCTTCTTCAGATCGAGTCAGGAATGAGAAACGAGAGATACGGACGGGACTATATAGAGAGACACAAAATGCTGGAGAAACTCAATACCACAGGCAGTATCACTGGATAGAAGGAGTGGGTGATGTTTTGGGTCAGGGTGGCATGGTGGCGCTGTGGTAGAGTTGTTGCCTTACAGCGCTGGCAGCTCCGGAGAGCTGGGTTCGATCCTGACCGTGGGTTTTCTCCAAAGTCTTCAGGATCCTCCCACGCTCCAAAGATGTACAGGCCTGTGGGTAAACTGGCTTAGTATAAATGTAAATTGTCCCCAGTGTGTGTAGGTAAGATTGTGTTAATGTGCAGGGATTGTTTGTCGCTGGACTCGGTGGGCCGAAGGGCCTGTTTCCGCGCTGTGTCTCTAACCTAAACTGAACCCTTCCTCAAACTGAGAGTCGGGGGAAAGGGAAACGAGAGATATAGATGGTGATGTCGAACAAATGAACGAAAGCAGTTTCATTTTGTGCCGGCTAGTTGTCTTGAATAAAGCCTTGCGGGTAAATTAAAGTTCAAATGAGAACAACACATGGGCTTTTTTATTTCTTAGATGTCAAACAATTATTGAGGGTCCACATGCGCAGGTCACTAGGACGACAGACAGAAAAGCCACAAACGCCAAAGCATCGCGACAGTCATGGAGACAATTAGTTTCAATCATCACCAATTAACAGTGGTTTGAATTGTAGGCTGGTACAGTGATGAGATTACTTCCTGAAGAACACGATTTGAGATGACTGAGCAACATGCCAACTGAGTTGCAGGTAAATCTAATTGTTCTAACATTGCATTGAGCGGCACGGTGGCGCAGCGGTAGAGTCGCTGCCTTATGCCCCTGTCCCACTTAGGAGACCTGAACGGAAACCTCTGCAGACTTTGCGCCCCACCCAAGGTTTCCGTTTGGTTCCCGGAGGTTGCAGGTGGTTGCAGGCAATGGAAGCAGGTAGGGAGACTGACAAAAACCTCCGGGAACCGCACGGAAACCTTGGGTGGGGCGCAAAGTCTCCAGAGGTTTCCGTTCAGGTTTCCTAAGTGGGACAGGCCATTTACAGCGCTTGCAGCGCCGGTGACCCGGGTTCGATCCCGACGGCGGGTGCTGTCTGTACGGAGTTTGCACGTGCTCCCCGTGACCTGCGTGGGTTTTCTCCGAAATCTTCAGGTTCCTACCACGCTCCAAAGACGTACAGGCTTGTGGGTGAATTGGCTTGGTGTAAATGTAAATTGTCCCCAGTGTGTGTAGGATAGTGTTAACGTGCGGGGAACATTGGTTGGCGCGGACTCGGTGGGCCGAAGGGCCTGTTTCCGCGCTGTATCTCTAAACTAAACTAAATTGAGTTTATTATCTGCAAAATAGTGGGCGGAAAAATCCAGATGGATTTGATAAATGCACCTGCACTGCTAGTCTTCCCGTCATCCCTTTAGCTCCCTGAGGTTAGAATTTTCTTTTAAAACGATTAATTTAACTTTGAAGAAATTCCACATGCCTGCTTTATTTTACTGGAACAAAATGACTATTTATGTAAGGTGGACAAAAATGCTGGAGAAACTCAGCGGGTGCAGCAGCATCTATGGAGCGAAGGAAATAGGCAACGTTTCGGGCCGAAACCCTTGTTGTTGCTATTTTGACTTGAGGCCACTAGATGTTGCTGGTGTACTTTCTCGGTGAAAGCAAGGGACAAACAACACAAGGAACTGCAAGTGCTGGAATCTGGAACAAAAGATAAACTGCTGGAAGATTCAGCGGCAACACGGGGAAATTGGACGTAAAAGTTTGCACTCTTTCACTGGGACATGAAGATGGACAATTGTTGTCGGAAGGAACGGCAGAGGCTAGTTTAAGCCGAACTCTGACACAAAAAGCTGGGGTAACATCTCTGGAGAGAAGGAATGGGTGACGTCTCGGGTCGAGACCCTTCTTCAGACTGAGAGTCAGGGGAGAGAGAGGCACAGAGATAAGGAAGTGTAAGGTGTGAAAATGAGACATAAAAGGGGATGAAAATGGAGAATAGATCATTGTTAGGTACACAAAATTGCTGGAGAAACTCAGTGGGTGAGGCAGCATCTATGGAGCGAAGGAAATAGGCAAATTCTTATGCCGAAACCCTTCTTCAGATCATTGTTAGCTAGGAGAAGGTGACAACGAAGCACGTAGAGATAAAATTTAATCAAGGGAACAGTCCAACTGGTGGGAGAAGTGGGTAGGGGGAGGGATGGAGAGAGAGGAAAGCAAGGGTTACTTGAAGTTAGAGAAGTCAATGATCATATCGCTGGGGTGTAAGCTGTCCAAGCGAAATATGAGGTGTTGTTCCTCCAATTTGCGCTGGGCCTCACTCTGGCAATAGAGGAGGCCCAGGACAGAACGGTCAGTGTGGGAATGGGAGGGGGAGTTAAAGTGTTTAGCAACCGGCAGATCAGGTAAGTCCAGGTGGACTGAGCGGTGGTGGAGGGGTGGGTGATGTACTTTGCTTATAAGCACTGGCTCAGCTCACTGAAGGTTAAGGTGTGGGGTTTGTGACGTGCAGCAAAGGTGTCAATCATCTGGTGGGATTGGGACTGACACAACAGTGGGCTGACAATAAGGCGGAACCAATAACCCCCGGGACAGCACATGTTGATATGTCAAAGACTGGAGGTCAAATTGGATTAAACTTGAGCAAGGAATACATCTGTCTTGGGCAACTATGCCAGGCGTTTGTACAAGGATCAATGTCGAAGCCATCATCTTTCATCGATCGATTGGCTTTATCAAAGCAGATCTGCAAAGGCTTAACGTTAGAAGAATTAGGCCATTCGGCCCATCAAGTCCACTCAATCATGGCTGATCTATCTCTCCCTCCTAACCCCATTCCACTGCCTTCTCCCCATAACCCCATCCACCAACACCCAGCAGAGGGATTCGGATTGCAATCCTGTATCATGACTGACGCAGGGCCCAGCCTGAAATGTCAACCATCTCTTTGGATTTAGACGTTAGAGATACAGAATGGCGACAGGCCCTTTGGCCCATCGAGTCCTTGCCGACCAGTGATCCCCACACACTAGCACTAGCCTACACACACTAGGGACAATTTACATTTTTCACTGAAGCCAATGAACCTACAAACCTTTGGAGCGTGGGAGGAAACCAGAGCACCCGGAGAAAACCCACACAGGTCACGGGGAGAACGTACAAACTCCGTACCGACAGCACCCGTGGTCAGGATCGAACCGGGGTCTCTGGCGCTGTGAGGCAGCGATTCCACCGCCGCGCCACCGTGCCGCTCTTTGCTTCCACAGATGCTGCTTGACCCGATGAGTTCTTCCACCAGTTTATTTTCCGTTCATTGAAAGGCGCTATCTGATGAACAGGATGAACAGGTGTGAACCTTTCACCCCCAGTTATAGGGAGACAAGGTTCCTTTACAAACCCGCCTCCACCTCCACACACACACCCTCCACACCTCCCACTTATCCAGGCATGACTTAGCAACACAAGGTAAATTGAAAAACATGAAAATTGGTTGCAAAGTTAATGCAAACCTGTAAACAGATTCAAACAGAATGCAGTACCTGGAAGATGCCACAGATAGATGCAGAGTGCTGGAGTAACTCAGCGGGTCAGGCAGCATCCCCGGAGATAAAGAATGGGGTGACGTTTCAGGTCGGAATCTTTCTTCATATCGGTTGAGCCTTCTCCAAGGCGATGTCTCCGGTCAGAATTCTTCTTCAGACTCGGTGAATCTTCTCCAGTCTGAAGAAGGGTTCCAACCCAAAACATCGCCTATTCCTTCTCTCCAGGGATGCTGCCTGACCCGCTGAGTTACTCCAGCACTTTGCATCCATCTCTTGAAGTACTGGGATTTGAAAACCAGCATCCGCAGTTCCCTTCCGACATCTTTAAGGTGCCTATTAGTGAAGGGAATGTAAAGCTAAAGGAGTTATTGAAGCAACATTTTGAATTGCACAGTATCTCTATATGTTTATGTTAAGCCACTTCAGGTAAATAGAATCACTAGAGAGGCTAAAATACACAAAGACACATCTTGATAGTCACATGAAATGCTGATAACGGTGTGACTGACTAACCAAAATGACTAGCCACAATCAGTTTAGTTTAGTTATACAATGCGGAAACAGGCCCTTCGGCCCATCGAGTCTGCGCCAACCAGTGATCCCCGCACGCTTATGCCCCTGTCACACTTAGGAAACCTGAACGGAAACCTATGGAGACTTTGTGCCCAAGGTTTCGGTGCGGTTCCCGGAGGTTTTTGTCAGTCTCCCTACCTGCTTCCACTACCTGCAACCTCCGGGAACCGCACCGAAACCTTGGGTGGGGCGCAAGGTCTCCAGAGGTTTCCGTTCAGGTTTCCTAAGTGGGACAGGGGCATTATTACACTATGCTACGCACACTAGGGGTAATTTACAAACATACCCCAAGCCAATTAACCTACAAACCCATGCGTCTTTGGAGCGTGGGAGGAAACTGAGGATCTCGGAGAAAACCCACCACACAGCTATCGGGGAGAAGGTACAAACTGGTGCAGACGGCACCCGTAGCCAGGATCGAACCCGTGTCTCTGGCACTGTGAGGCAGCAACTCTGCCGCTGTGCCCCCGTGACCGTCACAAATATTGAGAAATAACACATCACTAGAATTGTTCCAATAGTCGGATCAGCTGAATACTGACACGGGATCTTTCATTTGCAAAATAAATATATACTTGATAAAACCACAGCAGATAATCTGACATTTCACTCTTTGCTTTAATTCTAAATACATCTGCAAATTATTTAACAGGATAAATAGATAAACCTAAAAAACAGAGGATAAGCATTTAGCGACCATCAGGTTGGCATCATTTTAACACCGAGACACTGCCTGTACATGGTCCCCTGACAGTTACATTATTACGGTAGCTTTACAATTGGGATCACTTCAATGTCGGCAGGGATTTCAATACCCTGCCCCAGTCACTAGTGAAAAGGCTTCTATTACTCACAGTGAAACTGAATGATCTGATTTGGCTATTTAATACTTAGCTGAAACTAAGATTGGTAACACAGTGTTTCCAGGTTTGGCGAACTCGTACCATTAATTCACACAGTGTTTACAGCGCAGGAAATGACCGCCCCAGCAGTGTCTACTGGTGTAGGCACAGAGTGCTGGAGTAACTCAGCGGGACAGGCAGCATCTCTGGAGACAGGAATGGGTGGCGTTTCAGGTCGAGACCCTTCTTCAGACCGAGACTCAGGGGGAGAGTTAATCTGCGGGACTCTTTGCCACAGGGGGCTGTGGAGGCCAAGTCAGTGGATATTTTTAAGGCAGAGATAGACAGGTTCTTGATTAGAACGGGTGCCAAGGGTTATGGGGAGAAGGCAGGCAGGAGAATGGGATGAGGAGGCGGAGATCAGCCATGGTTGAATGGCGGAGTAGACCCGATGGGCCGAATGGCCCAATTCTACTCCTACAACTTGTTAACTTGTGCGAGGCACAGAGATGTGGAAGGGTAAGGTGTGAAATCGAGGGATCAAAGGGGACGAAGCTGAAGGAAAACGGAGAATGGACCACTGCTCGCTGAAGCGAAGGTGACAACGAGGCATGTAAAGATAAAATTTAATCAGGAGGACAGTGAAACAAGTCGGAGGAGGGATGGAGAGAGAGGGAAAGTGAAGAATACTTGAAGTTAGAGCAGTCAATATTCATCCGGCTGGGTTGTAAACTGCCCATGCTGGAGTTTCTGCTCCTCAAGAGCCTTAAGGGCCTGTCCCACTATACCAGTTTACCCAAGAGCTCTCCCGAGTTAAAAAAAATCAAACTCGTGGTAAGCACGTAGAATGTACGTAGCGGGTACGTCGGAGCTCGGGGACGTCTCTTAGCGCCTCGTAACGCTAACGGCAGGTACTCGGGAAACACGGTAAGCTCGGGAAGACTCGTGAAAAATTTTCAACACGTTGGAAAATGTCCACGAGAGCCTCGAATACCCACGAGCGGCCATTACCGTAAATCTCCGAGTTCGAATCAGGGGAAACTCGGGAGAACTCTTGAATGAACTCGTACAGTGGGGCAGCCCCTTTACTTCATTTAATTCTGCACGCTTGCTTTTCTCGTGAATCATATCTAACTGCCCCGCGAATCCGTCAATAACATTTTACTCCAGGAGTCTGTGAGAGAATATTCACCATACATGGCACATTTGAAATCCATATTAACGCTACCTTACTCCAGTGTTACATTGCATTTCATACCTTGGCATTTCTTAAAACCGGAATAACTTTCAAGGCACAAGGAAAGATTGCGCACTGTATTTTTCCAGTTTAGTTTCAGTTTTTAGGGATACAGCAGGGAAACAGGCCCTTCGGCCCACTGAGTCTGCGCCGCCCAGCGACCACCCTGTACATTAGCTCTATCCTACACACTAGGAACAATTTACAAAACCTACAAACCTGCCCGTCTTTAGAGCGTGGGAGGAAACCAGAGATCCCAGGTGAAAACCCACGCAGGTCACGGGGAGAACATACAAACGACCTTCATTTTTCATAATTTGACACCATTCAGATAATAATTGGCCATCTTGTTCTAGTTCTTTAAAAAGAGAACTTAATGGGCTTCAGAAAGAATGACAGGCAAACCACCTGTTTGATATGGGGGGTGTATTCCACCATCCATTGCTTACTATTGTCAAACTAATGCCCCTGTCCCACTTAGGAATCCTGGACGGAAACCTCTGGAGACTTTGAACCCCACCCAAGGTTTCCGTGCGGTTCCCGGAGGTTGCAGGTGGTTGCCGGAGGTTGCAGGTAGTGGAAGCAGGTAGGGAGACTGACAAAAACCTCCGGGAACCGCACGGAAACCTTGGGTGGGGCGCAAAGTCTCCAGAGGTTTCCGTTCAGGTTTGCTAAGTGGGACAGGGGCATAAGCGTTAAAGTGTGTAGGAAGGAACTGCAGATGCTGGCTTACATCGAAGATAGACACAAAACGCTGGAGTAACTCAGCGGGACAGGCAGCATCTCTGGAGAGAAGGAATGGGTCAATCGACAATGGGCAATAGGTGCAGGAGTATCTGCAGGAGGACCCGTTTTGGGTCTTCGGGTCTGAAGAAGGGTCTCGACCCGAAACGTCACCCAGCTCCTTCTCTCCAGAGATGCTGCCCGTCCCGCTGAGTTACTCCAGCGTTTTGTGTCTATCTTCAGAGCGCTGAAGTGTTGAATGAAAATGAACGATGTGACCTGTTTTCTCCCCAAAGAGCCTCCCGACGGCCTTGTTCATTATCGAGAAATCTCTACTGGATTGTTAGTAGGACAAGGTGCCGGGCTGGATTGAAGCCGTACACTCTTATGCAAAGATCTTACAGCGAGCAAGATAGATCACTCGATGAAAAAGACGTAGTACGGTCATGGGCAGATTCATGGGGAATTTTCGGCCCCATTTCCGTAACCGGCTTCCGTCTCCGCACCAAAGATCCCGTAGGATACTAGTGCGGAGACGGAAACCGGTTACGGAAACATCCTCGTAAAAATAAAAGTTACTTGGTAAAAATCTTCTCCTCATTTTCAGAATCATAATGTATTAACACAAACTGTTCCCCCGCAACGTTGATTACACTGCGGGTCGGGTCGGGTTACTGAAATGGATGAAAAAAAGGCCCACGTTACGCTCCGTTGCGTACTACACATCTGCCCATTGCATTTAGAAGGAGTGGTCTATCTTGCTCCGCTATAGGATCTCTGCTCTTATGTACAGGGCATAAATATTGGCAATTATTTTCCTTCAGAAACATGGCACATACACACCAAAGCAGTCCTCAACAAAACATGACGCAACAAAAGGCTTGCAGCTCTTTAACACCAGTGAAGAAGGATCAACGCATTGAGTTTACAACCACCCCTCTCACGTCTTACAGGCTGGTCACCCTCGATTACAGTGGGGGGGGGGGAGTGTTATTTGATACGCAGACATACACACTGTAACATGGTCGAGGTTTACAGACAGAAATGGTGATCACCAGGCACTGTTAGAGACAGTCTCGGGACTCGATGAGTGGCATTTCTTCCTGAGGCATCTTCAAGCCCTCCTGCTTATCCGTGTTGGAGATCCCACGTGGTCCTAAAGGAACAGGCGCAGCCGAAACCGTGCTCAAGACTGCACGGGGGAAGGAGTCCTTTGTATCTGAGATGGCACACGACAAGCAATGTTTTGGTTGGGGATGAGATAAATAATCTTTAGTGTTTCTTCATTCACCCTGCAAGGGAAATAAAAAAAATACCCCATCCATCATCAGTCTGAGGAGAACCCTTGCACATCAGGAAAAAAAAAGAAAAAAAAAAGATTTATAACTTGTCCTTTCTGGCTCGATCGACCGATCATTTTCCTGACAGAGAATCCTGGATGTAAAGTTAGATATCACGACCTGTTTACAATGGGTGAAGGGTTGGTCACATATACAGTGGCTTGCAAAAGTATTCATACCCCTTGAACTTTTCCACATTTTGTCACGTTCCAACCACAAACGCAAATGTAATTTATTGGGATTTTATGTGATAGACCAAGACAAAGTGGTGCATAATTGTGAAGTGGAAGGAAAATGATACATGGTTTTCAAATTTTTTTACAAATAAAAAACTGAAAAGTGTGGCGTGCAAAAGTATTCAGCCCCCCTGAGTCTATACTTTGTAGAACCACCTTTCGCTGCAATTACAGCTGCAAGTCTTTTAGGGTATGTCTCTACCAGCTTTGCACATCTAGAGACTGACATTTTTGCCCATTCTTCTTTGCAAAATAGCTCAAGTTCAGTCAGATTGGATGGAGAGCGTCTGTGAACAGCAATTTTCAAGTCTTGCCAGAGGTTCTCAATTGGATTTAGGTCTGGACTTTGACTGGGCCATTCTAACACATGAATATGCTTTGATCTAAACCATTCCATTGTAGCTCTGGCTGTATGTTTTGGGTCGTTGTCCTGCTGGAAGGTGAACCTCCGCCCTAGTCTCAAGTCTTTTGTAGACTCTAACAGGTTTTCTTCCAAGATTGCCCTGTATTTGGCTCCATCCATCTTCCCATCAACTCTAACCAGCTTCCTTGTCCCTGCTGAAGAAAAGCATCCCCACAGCATGATGCTGCCACCACCATGTTTCACAGTGGGGATGGTGTGTTCAGGGTGATGTGCAGTGTTAGCTTTCCACCACACATAGCGTTTTGCATTTAGGCCAAAAACTTCAATTTTAGTCTCATCTGACCAGAGCACCTTCCTCCACATGTTTGCTGTGTCCCCCACATGGCTTGTGGCAAACTGCAAACAGGATTTCTTATGGCTTTTTTTCAACAATGGCTTTCTTCTTGCCACTCTTCCATAAAGGCCCGATTTGTGGAGTGCACGACTAATAGTTGTCCTGTGGACAGATTCTCCCACCTGAGCTGTGGATCTCTGCAGCTCCTCCAGAGTTACCATGGGCCTCTTGGCTGCTTCTCTGATCAATGCTCTCCTTGCCCGGCCTGTCAGTTTAGGTGGACGGCCATGTCTTGGTAGGTTTGCAGTTGTGCCATACTCTTTCCATTTTCGGATGATGGATTGAACAGTGCTCCATGAGATGTTCAAAGCTTGGGATATTTTTTTATAACCTAACCCTGCTTTAAACTTCTCCACAACTTTATCCCTGACCTGTCTGGTGTGTTCCTTGGGCTTCATGATGCTGTTTGTTCACTAATGTTCTCTAACAAACCTCTGAGGCCTTCACAGAACAGCTGTATTTATACTGAGATTAGATTACACACAAGTGGACTCTATTTACTAATTAGGTGACTTCTGAAGGCAATTGGTTGCACTGGATTTTATTTAGGGGTATCAGAGTAAAGGGGGCTGAATACTTTTGCACGCCACACTTTTCAGTTTTTTATTTGTTAAAAAAATTTGAAAACCATGTATCATTCCACTTTGTGTTGGTCTATCACATAAAATCCCAATAAAATACATTTACGTTTGTGGTTGTAACGTGACAAATGTGGAAATGTTCAAGGGGTATGAATACTTTTGCAAGCCACTGTACTTTCACTTTAATACAGGACAGATGGTAGACAAATGTGCTGGAGAAACTCAGCGGGCGAGGCAGCATCTATGGAGCGAAGGAATAGGTGACGTTTCGGGTCTCGACCCGAAACGTCACCTATTCCTTCGATCCATAAACAATAGACAATAGGTGTAGGAGCAGGCCATTTGACCCTTCATAGAAACATAGAAAATAGGTGCAGGAGTAGGCCATTCGGCCCTTCGAGCCTGCACCGCCATTCAATGTGATCATGGCTGATGAACTCAGTATCGTGTACCTGCCTTCTCTCCATACCTGCTGATCCCTTTAGCCACAAGGGCCACATCTAACTCCCTCTTAAATATAGCCAATGAACTGGCTTCAACCACCTTCTGTGGCAGAGAATTCCAGAAATTCACCACTCTCTGTGTGATAAATGTTTTCCTCCTCTCGGTCCTAAAAGATTTCCCCCTTATCCTTAAACTGTGTGGCCCCTTGTTCTGGACTTCATGTTCTGGCTGATCATCCACAATCAGTACCCCGTTCCTGTTTTTCCCCCCATATCCCTTGAGTCCGCTATCTTCAAGAGCTCTAAGATGTGGGAATCTTGGTTGGTATTGACGAGATGGGCCGAAGGGCCTGTTTCCGTGCTGTATGTCTCCAAGACTCGTTGTCAGCATTTTTCGAGGGGGGGGGAGGATGGGGAGAAACGGGACGGAATTCTGAGACATTTCTCAAGTGTTCAGTTCAGTTTATAGTCACGTGTACCGAGGTACAGTGAAAAGCTGCTGTTGCGTGCTGTCCAGTTAGCGGAAAGATGACACATGATTACAATCGAGCTGTTTAACCATATAACAATTACAGCACGGAAACAGGCCATCTCGCCCCTTCAAGTCCGTGTCGAACACTTACTCTCCCCTAGTCCCATCAACCTGCACTCAGACCATAACCCTCCATTCCTTTCCCGTCCATCTGTCTTCACCACCTCCACTGGAAGCTCATTCCACACAGCTACCACTCTCTTGAGTAAAGAAGTTCCCCCTCATGTTACCCCTAAACTTTTGTCCCTTAATTCTCAAATCATGACCTCTTGTTTGAGTCTTCACTCCTCTCAATGGAAAAAGCTTATCCACGTCAACTCTGTCTATCCCTCTCATCATTTTAAAGACCTCTATCAAGTCCCCCCCTTAACCTTCTGCGCTCCAAAAAATAAAGACCTAACTTGTTCAACCTTCCTCTGTAACTTAGTTGCTGAATCCCAGCGTGTGGATACATGATAAGGGAACGACGTTCAGTGCAAGGTGAGAGCCAGGTAAAGCCCGATCAAGGTAAGGGCCGAGCTGAGATCTGAGATCATTGTTAAAGTAAGAAATGCTGCTGTAGGAGTCAAGGTTTAAAAGTGTGGAACGATTGTAATCGGCTGCTCTTCTATGGGTAGAATTACATTGTGTGTACCTATCCAGTAAGATGACGCGTTAAATAATTGATTGAAGCACGTTATTAGATGAACAAAAAACAAACAGATATTTTGAAGCCAGCGACATTCTAATTATCATTAATATTTTAGAATGATTTTGAATTAGTCTCCACTAAAGACGCACAAACACTTCATACAACGGGCGTTGAGGCGAAGAGGCCTTTGCCTGAAACTGCTTATGCCAGATGTTGTCATGAAATGAGTAGGAAGGAACCGCAGATGCTGGCTTAGACAATAGACAATAGACAATAGGTGCAGGAGTAGGCCGTTCGGCCCTTCGAGCCAGCACCGCCATTCAATGTGATCATGGCTGATCATCCCCAATCAGTACCCCGTTCCTGCCTTCTCCCCATATCCCCTGACCCCGCTATTTTTAAGCCAATAAGACAATTAACCAGCACACCCGCAAGTTTGTGGGAGGAAACCGGAGCACCCAGAGGAAACCCACGCAGTCGCTGAGAGAACGTACGACCTCCGTACAGACACCTTTACACCAAAGATAGACACAAAATGCTGGAGTAACTCAGCGGGACAGGCAGTATCTCTGGTGCGAAGGAATGGGTGACGTTCCGGGTTTCAACAATTATTTTGGAACAAAACGTCACCCATTCCTTCTCTCCAGAGATGCTGCCTGTCCTGCTGAGTTACTCCAGCATTCTGTGCCTATCTTTGTTTATGAGAATGTCGGAGGAAGTTTGCTCTTATTTTGTTTATATCTTTAATTCTAAATAAAGCTTATTTTATTTGATTAAAAATAAATCTCTGGAGGACATGGATAGAAAATAGATGCAGGAGTAGGCCATTCGGCCCTTCGAGCCTGCACCGCCATTCAATATGATCATGGCTGATCATCCAACTCAGTATCCTGTACCTGCCTTCTCTCCATACCCCCTGATCCCTTTAGCCACAAGGGCCACATCTAACTCCCTCTTAAATATAACCAATGAACTGGCCTCAGCTACCTTCTGTGGCAGAGAATTCCAGAGATTCACCACTCTCTGTGTGAAAAATGTTTTTCTCATCGCGGTCCTAAAAGACTTCCCTCTTATCCTTAAACTGTGACCCCTAGTCCTGGACTTCCCCAATCTTTGTTTATGAGAAATCTCCAATCGCCCCACTTTCCCTGACCATTCACAAAGTTCTGCATGTCTTATCTTTCATCAACTCTTCCCATTCCCTTATGAAAGTTATTATTTAATCCCCTTTTAGGTAGTGAATGAGAGAGTAACACTTCATCTTGAGTGGCACAGTGGGAGTAGCGGTAGAGTTGCTGCCTCACAGCGCCAGAGGCCTGGGTTTGATCCTGACTACAGATGCTGTCTGTACGGAGGCTGTACGTTCTCCCATGTGACTGCGTGGGTTTCCTCTGTGTGCACCCGGTTTCCTGCCACAAATTGCTCCGCGTGTGGGGAGCGACGCATCACAGCACGGCTCGGGAACGCCATCCATCCAAGACCGCAGAAAATTGCAGCGAGTTGTGGACGCAGCCCAGACCATCGCACAAGCCGACCTCCCTTCCATTGACTCCATTTACAACTCACGCTGCCTCGGCAAAGCCGGCAGCATAATCAAGGACCAGTCGCACCCCGGCCACTCCCTCATCTCCCCTCTCCCATCAGGCAAAAAGGTACAGAAGTGTGAAAACGCACACCTCCAGATTCAGGGACAGTTTCTTCCCAGTTGTTATCAGGCAGCTGAATCATCCAACCAGCAACCAGAATATCATGTATCTATACACTGTACATGGCTCGATTGTAATCATGTATAGTCTTTCTGCTGACTGGTTAGCTGGGTACACGTGACAATAAACAATGAACTAAACTGAATGCGAAAGTGGGATAACATAGAACCAGTGGGAATGTGTGATCATTGGGTAGCATGGACTCGGTGGGCCGAAGGGCCTGTTTCCACACTGTATCTCTGAAGTTAAAAACTAGAACCTTGAAAGTGTTTTTCCTTTTTGCCGTCTCCACGACTTCAGACAATTGTTAAACATCCTGTTACAGATCCTATTGCCGTGGGTAACAGTATCTACGGATTCTTTCCTTACGAAAACTCAGATGTGTACATGTGTCGAGGGCAGTGGTGAATGTCATATTAGGAGCTGAGATTAACCTGAGGGCTGTTGGCAAAAAGATCTGTCATTCCTTAATAAGTCCACTGTTAATTTAAATGTTGAGCCCGAGGCAGAGATGATTAATGGTAACATGAACCTTGTGGAAAGATGAACTTCAGTGTAGTGTAGAGATGCAGCGCAGAAACAGGCCCTTCGGCCCACCGAGCCCGTGCAGACCGTACACTACTTCTATCCTACACCCACTGGGGGGCAATTTACAATTTTACCGAGCCAACCAGCCCACGAAACTGCACGTCTTTGGAGGGTGGGTGGAAGCCGGAGCTCCTGGAGGAGACCCACGTGGTCGCTGGGAGAACGTACCAACTCCCCAAGAGCGGAACTCGCTATCAAAACACGGAGGGGACGGGGGACACCATTTTTTGGCGGCCACGCGCGCATGCGCACACTCACACGCGCATGCGAGGCTTCGGAGGCTCAATCCAGCGCTAAAAGCGGAGATTTTAAAATCGGGTTCACAAAACCTTGGTGGGGATGTCCCCCACCTCTCAAAACATGGGGGGGACATGTCCCCTCTGCCCCCCTCCCCCCTCCGGGTTTTCCGCCCCTGCATTCCCCGTTGAAAGATGAACTTTAGGTTAGTTTAGAGATACAGCGTGGAAACAGGCCCTTCGGCCCATTGGGACCGCACCAACCAATCACATCACCAGGTACACGAGACAATAACATTTGATTGAACCATTGAAAGCACGAAGCCAACCTCTAAGGTAAAGCTGGTTGTAAAAGCTCATGTCGAATGCTGGCCTGTCTTGCGTTACTGGCAGTTTAGTTTAGCAGCCTCTCCCACACGGAGGGCATCAGTTTGGGTAAAGACTTCCACGCTTTATCCAAGCCACGTGAAATTCTAACAATGATCTGTTCTACAATTTTCCTTGATCCCCCTCCTCTTTGATGTCTCGTTTTCACACCTCACATTTCCTCATCTCTGTGCCACCCCCACCCCTGACTCTCGGTCCGATGCAGGGTCTCGATCCCTTCTCTCCACAGACGCTGCCTGTCCCCTGGCTGAGTTACTCCAGCATTCTGTGCCTATCTCCGGTGAAATTCTGCGCGTTTGCTCACCCCTCGTTGGAGTGGTGTGGAGAGTCCATGTTTAGAGTCCTGTGGTGAAAGTACCGTTGACTGTTTCAGTGTGAATGCATGAGGTGTGAGACATACTGGTCAGGCTGAAGGTGATGTAGGCCACTGCCGATCCCAGGGTTAGGCCGGACATGTAGGACACAGTCATGGTGTTGCCTGTAAAGAGAATGGAACAAGAGATGAATATCTTCCAGCAGTTTATTAACCCACAAACAAACCCGACCTCCTTCACAAACCCACCCTGACTAGTCTCACCCTGCCAACACCCCGCCCTTCTCGCTGATGTCCAATGTCTTCAGTAATAGCAAGGAACTGCAGAACCTGGGCACGGACACGGTGGTGCAGCGGCAGAGATGCTGCCTCACAGCGCACGAGACCCGGGTTCCATCCTGACCACGGGCGCTGCCTCTACTAGAGTTTGTACGTTCTTGCCCACGACCGCGTGGGTTTTCTCCGGGTGCTCCGGTTTCCCCCCACACTCCAAAGACGTACAGGTCTGCAGGTTAATTGGCTTCTGTAATAATGTGTACATTGTCTGCAGGTTGTACTCGCTAGAATTTAGAAGATTGAGAGGGGATCTTATAGAAACTTACAAAATTCTTAAGAGGTTGGACAGGCTAGATGCAGGAAGATTGTTCCTGATGTTGGGGAAGTCCAGGACAAGGGGTCACAGTTTAAGGATAAGGGGGAAATCTATTAGGACCGAGATGAGGAAAACATTTTTCACACAGAGAGTGGTGAATCTGTGGAATTCTCTGCCACAGAAGGTAGTTGATGCCGGTTCATTGGCTATGTTTAAGAGGGAGTTAGATGTGGCCCTTGTGGCTAAAGGGATCAGGGGGTATGGAGAGAAGGCAGGTACAGGATACTGAGTTGGATGATCAGCCATGATCATATTAAATGGCGGTGCAGGCTCGAAGGGCCGAATGGCCTACTCCTGCACCTATTTTCTATGTTTCTATGAAGGGCCGAATGGCCTACTCCTGCACCTATTTTCTATGTTTCTATGAAGGGCCGAATGGCCTACTCCTGCACCTATTTTCTATGTTTCTATGAAGGGCCAAATGGCCTGCTTCTGCACCTATTGTCTATTGTCGATGGAGCGAAGGAATAGGTGACGTTTCGGGTCGAGACCCTTCCGGGTCTCGACCCGAAACGTCACCTATTCCTTCGCTCCACAGATGCTGCCTCGCCCGCTGAGTTTCTCCAGCACATTTGTCTACCATCTGTCCTGTATTAATGACTCCACGTACAGTGAAAGTACAGTGGCTTGCAAAAGTATTTCATACCCCTTGAACTTTTCCACATTTTGTCACGTTACAACCACAAACGTAAATGTATTTGATTGGGATTTTATGCGATAGACCAGCACAACAAGTTTCTATGTTTCTGTAGATGCAACTTTGTCGCCTTTACCTGCCAGCTCTCTCTGCTCCGGGCTGACTTTGCCCGCTGCCAGGATCATGGGCACGCTACCAAAATAACCATTGGAGATGCCCATGAGCAGGGAGAAGACACACGGCCAGGCGGGGTGGCTGAACACTGGCCGGTCACTGGGCAGTACACACAGGAGGAACAGTGGGATGAAGACCACCCGCGTGGAGGAGCAGGCCAACAGGTGGAGCCCTCTCCAGTCGTAAGGGAGGGCTGCGAGAATCTGCAACAGATAGATAGAGATATGCCATTTATTGTCACTATACATGTACAGTGAAACTGAAAGCTGCTCGTATTCAGTGCATACATACAATTTAGCACAAAAACAAGAAACAGAAAAAACAAAAAACAGAAGGGAGATGGGGGGGGTGGAATAGGTGCACACATTCTGCGGCGCTACATACATATATACATATATACAGATGGAAGTCCGTGTTGGGCGGTGTAGTCAGTGCATGTGTGAATTTGAATTTATAGTAGATATAATTCTCGGAAAGCAACTATTCCTGAGTCTGTTTGTCCTGGATTTGATGCACCTATAGCGCCTTCCAGAGGGCAGCAGGTCGAACAGTCCAAACGCAGGATGGGAGCTGTCTTTGATGATCTTCTTTACCCTGCTAAGGCAGCGGGAGGTGTAGATGACAACACTTTTAGTAACGACAAAAAACGGATGAGAACCGGGTCAGAATGCAACTCCATTTCATGAAACAAAGCAAGACTCGCCAGATTCAGAGACTGATCATATTATTATTGACAGGTTGAATAAGTTAGGTCTTTATTCTCTGGAGCACAGAAGGTTAAGGGGGGACTTGATAGAGGGCTTTAAAATGATGAGAGGGATAGACAGAGTTGATGTGGACAAGCTTTTCCCTTTGAGAATAGGGAAGATTCAAACAAGAGGACATGACTTGAGAATTAAGGGACAGAAGTTTAGGGGTAACATGAGGGGGAACTTCTTTACTCAGAGAGTGGTAGCGGTGTGGAATGAGCTTCCAGTGGAAGTGGTGGAGGCAGGTTCATTGGTATCATTTAAAAATAAATTGGATAGGCATATGGATGAGAAGGGAATGGAGGGTTATGGTATGAGTGCAGGCAGGTGGGACTAAGGGGAAAAAAAGTTGTTCGGCACGGACTTGTAGGGCCGAGGTGGCCTGTTTCCGTGCTGTAATTGTTATATGGTTATATGGTTATATGGTTATGATTTGAAATCCCGATTATCAAAAACAATTGTGTTAATTGCCAAGCTGGTACGGGTTCAGAGAAGATTTACGAGGATGTTGCCAGGACTAGAGGGTCTGAGCCATACGGAGAGGTTGAGGTGGCTGGGACTCTATTCCTTGGAGCGCAGGAGGATGAGGAGGTGATCTTATAGGAACAGGTTGGGTAGATGTTGAGAATATAATTCTCAACGTTGTAGCGAATCAGTTCCATAGACAAAGTCCATGTTTGACGTTGATATACACATTACAAAAAACAGACTCCTGACCGGAAACGTCACCGATCCATGTCCTCCAAACTTGCTGCCTGACCCACTGAGTTACTCCTGTACTTTGTGTCTTTTCTGGTAAACCAACATCTGCAGATCCTTATCTCTACAAATTCATATTGCGAAGATGTGGCCAGGTGTTGAGGGTGTGAGCTACAGGGAGAGGTTGAGCAGGCTGGGACTCTATTCCTTGGAGCGCAGGGGGATGAGGGGAGATCTTATAGAGTTGTATACGATCATGAGAGAAATAGATCAGGTAGATGCACTGAGTCTCTTGCCCAGAGGAGGCGAATCGAGGACCAGAGGACATAGGTTTAAGGTGAAGATGAAAAGATTTAATAGGAATCGGAGGAGTAACTTTTTCACACAAAGGGTGTATGTAACAAGCTGCCAGAGAAGGTAGTTGAGGCAGGGCTAACACAACATTTAAGAAACAGTTGGACAGGTACATGGATAGGACAGATTTGGAGGGATATGGGCCATACGTGGGCAGGTGGGATTAGTGTAGCTGGGACATGTTGGCCAGTGTTGGTCGAAGGGCCTGTTTCCACGCTGTATCTCTATGTATACTTTTAAGGTAAGCATATTGAATTTTACATAATACCCACCTTAGAGTCATGGAGTGATACAGTGTGGAAACAGGCAGGTCCCATCTACACTAGTCCTACCTGCCTGCGTTTGGCCCATATCCCTCTAAACCTGTCCTATCCATCCATGTACCTGTCTAAATGTTTCTTAAACGTTGCGATAGTCCCTGCCTCAACCACCTCCTCCGACAGCTCGTTCCTTACACCTGCCATCCTTTGTGAGAAAAGATCACCCCTCTGTGGGGAAAATAAAGATAAATAATTCAAATGATGCTGGATGTACTGAGAATGTAACTCCAGAGACTTATCAATGGTCCTAAAACACGTGACATTCTTGTTACTCTAGTTACAGAGAAAGGTTGAACAAGTTAGGGCTTTATTCTTTGGAGCGCAGAAGGTTAAGGGGGGACTTGATAGAGGTCTTTAAAATGATGAGAGGGATAGACAGAGTTGACGTGGAAAAGCTTTTCCCACTGAGAGGAGGGAAGATTCAAACAAGGGGACATGACTTGAGAATTAAGGGACTGAAGTTTAGGGGTAACATGAGGGGGAACTTCTTTACTCAGAGAGTGGTAGCTGTGTGGAATGAGCTTCCAGTGAAGGTGGTGGAGGCAGGTTCGTTTTTATCATTTAAAAATAAATTGGATAGTTATATGGACGGGAAGGGAATGGAGGGTTATGGTCTGAGCGCAGGTATATGGGACTAGGGGAGATGATGTGTTCGGCACGGACTAGAAGGGTCGAGATGGCCTGTTTCCGTGCTGTAATTGTTATATGGTTATATGGTTATTCTTGGCGTGCATTTTAGATTTGATGATTAGATATTTCTAACCACGTAAAGGATTTTAATGAAGTGGACATTCTTGGTGCAATCAGTGGGAATTGTACCAGGAGGCTTTAAGAATTTAATTGCTTTTGAAAGAATCTACAGATGAATCATCAGAACTACATATGATCGTTAAAGAATAATAAGGCGTCATTTAAAAAATAGATGAGTTCACAACTGATGGCGAGCAAAGCTTCGGCGGCTGATGAATGTCTCAAAAATGACATAGACTGAAAATTTAGATCAATTACCGTGGTTATTTGCAGGTAAGTTGCATTTTTTAGGGTTGTCAAAAGGACCATATAACCATATAACCATATAACAATTACAGCACGGAAACAGGCCATCTCGACCTTTCTAGTCCGTGCCGAAAACATAATCTCCCCTAGTCCCATATACCTGCGCTCAGACCATAACCCTCCATTCCCTTCCCATCCATATAACTATAAGGACAAAACATTTTTTTTAAGAAAGTGCTGGAGTAACTCAGTGGGTCAGGCAGCATCTCTGGAGAACAGGGAGCATCATGTCCCAGCTACACCCGTCCGACCTGCCTGGGCTTGGTCCATATCCCTCCAAACCGGTCCTATCCAAGTACCTGTCTAACTGTTTCTTAAACGTTGGGATAGTCACAGCCTCAACTACCTCCTCTGGCTTCGGAGGCTCCGTCCGCAGGCCCAGTGGACGGTGACATCGGGAGCTCGCGGGTCCCTGGTGGGAGACTGCTTACCGGAGCTCCAGCGGCGGCAGCTTCTCCCGCCCGAATTGCGGGGCTGAAAACGACCCGGGGCGGGGCCTGACGTCGCCCGGCGCGGCTTTAACAGTTGCGGGATTTGCTTCGCCCACCGGGGGCTCCAACATCAAGACCCGGGCAGGGCCTGACATCACCTGGCGCAGCTTTAACAGCCGCGGGACTTGCCATCACCCGCCGGGGGCTTTGACATCGGGAGAAGAATGGAGAGCAGGGGAGAGACAAGACTTTGCCTTCCATCACAGTGAGGAGGAGATTCACAGTGATGGGTGTAGGTGTGAATTGTGTTGGTGTGTGTCTTGGTTCTTGTCCTGTTGTAGGACTGCAGAAACCAAATTTCGTTTGAACTTCATTTGAGGTTCAAATGACAATAAACGGCGTTGTATTGTGTTGTTATTGTGAAAGTCCTACCTTTCCCACAAAGTCGGACAGGTTGAAGATGGCCATGATGAGGATGGGCAGCCACTCTCCGAGAGTGCAGTTGCGGATTTCTGATTCCAGGCCCGGAAACAGACAGAGGGTGATGAAGTACGTTAGTGTAATGGACAACATGTAGGGCCAGATAACGCCAGCCACCATGTACCGGTGTAGAATGATGTCTGCGGAAAAACAATCAGAGGGTAAAGTGTCACCCCCTGTCAAAAACCAGAAACCATTTCAGTATTTGAGATACTAGATTTAGCTCAGAGATACAGCACGGAGACAGGCCCTTCGGCCCATCGATGTCTGTGCCGACCCGCGATCAGCCCGCTCACCAGCTCTATCCCACTCACACTACGGACAGTTTACAATCTTTACCGAAGTCACTTCATCTACAAACCTGCACGTCTTTGGAGTGTGGGAGGAAACCGGAGCACCCGGGGAAAACTCAAGCGGGTTATGGGTGAGAACGTACAAACCCCGTACAGGCAGCGCCCGTAGTCAGGATCGAACCCGAGTCTCTGGCGCTGTGAGGCAGCAACTCTACCGCTGCCACCATTTAAATGATGCATTTGCCATTTAAGAACAGATATGGAACCAAACTATAATTCCATTATTATCTGATTTCAACTAACATTAATTCATTTAGAAATGAAATTTAGTTGGCTGCTTTTTGTACATTACTAGGACTTAAACTGCAATGTCCATGCATTTCCAATTGAGCTACCATGTATACACATTGGTAGAAGCCCTCGGGCTTTAGAATTTAGAGATACAGTGCGGGAACAGGCCCTTCAGCCCATCGAGTCTGCGCCGACCAGCGAGCCCTGTACACTAGTACTATCCTACACACACTAGGGACAATTTACAATGTTACCGAAGCCAATTAAATCTATTTCAATGTTATCCCACTTACTCACCCATCCCCCACACACAAGGGCCAATTTACAGAGGGCCAATTAACCTACAAACCTGTGTGTCTTTGGGATGTGAGTGGAAACCGGAGCACCTGGAGAAAACCCACATGGTCACATGGCGATTAATGATCAGGGTAGACTCGCTGGGCCGAAGGGCCTCTCTCCACGCTGTATCTCTAAACAAAACTAAGCTAGACAGAATGTGTAGGAAGGAACTGCAAATGCTGGTTTAATCCAAAGATAGATACAAAACGTTGGAGTAACTCAGCGGGACAGGCAGCATCTCTGGAGAAATGGAATAGGTGACGTTTCGGGTCGAGACCCTTCTTCGGACTGGGAGTCAGGGCGAAGGGAAACGTGAGATATAGACATTGATGTAGAGAGAGATAGAACAAATGAATGAAAGATATGCAAAAAAGTAAGGATGGTAAAGGAAACCGGCCATTGTTAGCTGTGAGCTAGGTGAAAACGGGTTACAGACAATGAGATTCAACAAGAAGACTTTGAGACTAGTGCAACAACTTGGGTGGGGGGAGGAACACAGAGAGAGGGGATGAAGCTTTGAAAGGCCTTACTGCTGAGCCAGCAGATTTAACACAGTAGACGAGGAACTGCATGGTAACATGACCTTAAATGGATGTATGATGGGCCTGTCCCACTTAGGCGACTCTATAGGCAACTGCCAGGGACTAATTTTAATGGAATTCACCTGGCGACAACCTACGACAGCAAAAATTGTCGCCACTGTCGGCGGATATTTTTCAATATGATGAAAGTTTTGCGGCAGTCGCCTGTAGCCGCCCAAAACATCCCCTAAGTTGGACAGGCCCGTGAAGCAAAGAAAAATCAATTAAATGTAAAATCGAGAGTGTAGAGGGAGGAAATGTGAAGGGTGCGGGCGGGTAAGTGTGAGAGACGGCTGCATGAACGGCAAGAGGGGCCGATACAGCGATGTGCTTCAACAAGGGCTAAATACTAAACCATCACGCGCAGACCAGGTGGGCCGAAGGGCCTGCTTCCGCGTTATGTATCTCTAAACTAAAACGAGACAGATTGTAGGTCTCTGTCGGTTGATGATGAAGGGGAAGTGCCTCTAAAGTAAGTGAGACAATGGGCAGATGGGAAGACTCTCCGGATTAATGGGGGAAGGCATCTCCTAGATGAAAAGATGGGAAGACCCTTTGGATTAACAGGGTGGGATGTCCATGGATTGACCACTGGGATGCCTTCCCTCAACTGACCACAATGAAGTAACAAGGGTGTCTCTCAGGTCTGTCTAAACCCTGTGGGGCATGTTGGTCGGCGTGGGGAAGTTGGGCTGAAGGGCCTGTTTCCACATTGTGTGATTCGATGACCCTTGTAGTGCGATATCCTGGGAATCTGTTGGAGTTACTGTTATTTATGGTCAAAATAAATGAGTTGCGGACTCAAATGCAGCGTAACCTCATCAAAATGAAAGTTAATAGTCTCGTGGAGGGGAGAGCTGGACTGACCTGGCACTTAAGGGAAGCTGAAAAACTGGCGGAGTTAAGGAAGATCAATTGAAGTGTAAATCACATCTGACATATACTGGCCCACAATGGAATGCCGGATTGCAGCTTTCAAGTCCCTCCACCCCTCTACACTCTCCTATCTTTTATGATGTTGGGATTTCTGTGACAAAACTTCCTCTTGGCAACTGAAACATCTTTGCTTTGCGAGTGTCCAGGCAACAAGTCCCAAACTGTGACACTGATCTTAGCTTCTTTTAGTCTGTGGACAGAAAGCGCTGTCTGCGAAACTCAGCGGTGAGGCAGCATCTATGGAGCGACTGCTCTCACCCCGACGTTTCGACTGTTTACCCTTCTTACCGATGTCGGGGTGGGCGGGGGGGGGGGGGGGGGGGGGCCGAACCAGCAGGTCGAGGAACGGTAGGCTGTGGGGGAGCTTTCCGGCGGCTGTCACTCTACTCAACAAACTACCTGAAATTGGACAAGTCAATGTTCATACAGCTGGGATGTAAACCACCCAAGCCAAATATGAGGTGCTGCTCCTCCAATTTGCAGTGGGACTCAACTCATTCTGGCCATGGAGGAGGCCCAGGACAGAAATGTCGGATTAGGAATGGGAGTGGGAGTTGAAGTGCTGAGCCACCGGGAGATCAGGTTGGTTAATGCAAATTTAGCTTAATTTAGTATCACACTGGTCAACCTGAGGAGCACCTTCAGCAACAGACTGGTTCCACCAAGATGCAGCACAGAACGCCACAGGAGATCCTTCTTCCCTGTGGCTATCAAACTGTACAACTCCACCCCCTTCTGTCGTGGGGTCGTCTGACTCCCTCCCCACCCCCCCCTCTTCCCCCCATCTTTGCACATCCCCCACCCTGAACTTTTCACTTGTCACTTAAATTTCATGTTTCATGTATCTTGTTGAGTCAAGAGTTTTTTTGTTGTCATGTGTCCCAGATAGAACACTGAAATTGTTACTTGCTGCAGCACAACAGAATATGTAAACAAACATGAGAAATAATATGATAAACGAGAGAGAGAAAAGAAAAAAAAACGGGGGAGAAAAAAGCTGTATGACTGTTGGCAGATCAATTTCCCTCCTGGGATAGACAATAGTTTTCTTTACTCAGAGAGTGGTAGCGGTGTGGAATGAGCTCCCAGTGGAAGTGGTAGAGACAGGTTCATTGGTATCATTTAAAAATAAATTGGATAGGCATATGGATGAGAAGGGAATGGAGGGTTATGGTATGAGTGCAGGCAGGTGGGACTAAGGGGAAAAAAAGTTGTTCGGCACGGACTTGTAGGGCCGAGATGGCCTGTTTCCGTGCTGTAATTGTTATATGGTTATATGGTTAATAGACAATAGACAATAGGTCCAGGAGTAGGCCATTTGGCCCTTCGAGCCAGCACTACCAAATCTATACTATCCTATCCTATCAGGAGGTCAAGGATAAATCTTTCTCTGGGACCATTATGGGGGACCCCTACCACCCCAGCAACGGACTGTTCCAGCTGCTACGGTCAGACAAACGCCTCCGCTGTCATGCTGTGAAAACAGAGAGGATTAGACGGAGTTTCTTCCCACAGGCCGCCAGGGACTAATTTACTGTTGTGTTGTGTCTTCTTAAAATTGTTGTTTTTTGTCCCTAACATATAAATACTGATTCTGTTCTATTCTGTTCTGTAGTTTTTGCACAATCTGCAGGCATTGCCACTTTCATTTCACTGCACATCTTGTATGTGTATGCGACAAATAAAGTTGACTTGACGTGAAACATTGACACAAGACTTTTACGAGAGGATGAGCTAAATGGCCTTTCCCCGCTTTCTCCACAATATATTGCCAAAGGCTGGAGGCCAAATTGTTCTCCTTCCAAGATGCACACAGGGGTATGAGATTAATGTATAGTAATTAAATGTCGCCGTGCAGCATTCAGTCAACCCTGTCCCAGATTCACAGGCCTCAGATACACAGAGATACAGATACAGTGCGGAAACAGGCCCTTTGGCCCACTGAGTCCGTGCCGACCAACAATCGCTAGTTCCATCCTACACATGCTAGGGACAATTTTACAGAAGCCACTTAACCTACAAACCTGCATGTCTTTGGAGTGTGGGAGGAAACCGGAGCGCCCGGAGGAAACCCACGTGGTCACGGGGAGAACGTGCAAACTCCATAAAGACAGCGCCCGAGGTCAGGATCGAACCCGGGCTGTGAGGCAGCAGCTCTACTCAATGCTCCACCATGATGCTGCCAGATCTTGGGCAAGAAGTGCTCCCCCACTCAGCCCAATGTCTACTCCGCCATTCAATTACGTCTGATCCATCTTTCCCTCTCAACCTCCCATTCTCCTGCCTTCCTCGCATAACCCCCGACACCCATACTTATCAAGAATCCACCAATCTCTGCCTTAAAAATATCCACTGACTTGGCCCCCACAGCCGTCTGTGGCAATGAGTTCCACAGATGCACCACCCTCTGACTGAAGAAATTCCTCCTCACCGCCTTCCATCTCATTCATCCTTCTTTGTAGGGATGTGTACTGTATTATTCCAGGTGTGGGAAGGAACTGCAGACACTGGTTTACACTGAAGACAGACACAAAATGCTGGAGTAACTCAGCGGGACAGGCGGCATCTCTTGAGAGAAGGAATGGGTGACAATAGACAATAGACAATCGACAATAGGTGCAGGAGAAGGCTATTCGGCCCTTTGAGCCAGCACCGCCATTCAATGTGATCATAGCTGATCCTCCCCAATCAGTACCCCGTTCCTGCCTTCTCCCCATATCCCCTGACTCTGCTATTTTTAAGAGCCCCATCCAGCTCTCTCTTGAAAGCATCCAGAGAACCTGCCTCCACCGCCCTCTGAGACAGAGAATTCCACAGACCCACCACTCTCTGTGAGAAAAAATGTTTCCTCGTCTCCGTTCTAAATGGCTTACTCCTTATTCTTAACCTGTGTGTGGCCCCCGGTTCTGGACTCCCCCAACATCGGGAACTAGCGTGTCCGAGCCCTTAACAATCTTTGTTAAGGCGGAAACTTGGTGACGTTTCGGGTCGAGACCCTTGCTCAGATTTCTTCAGCGTTCTGTCCTGTGTATAATTCCACGTTCCTCTTGGTTTGGTACGTGTTATAGAAGCCCACGACTTTCACTGAATTGCACAAGTGAAGTCAAAATAACGCTTGTCATTTTAATCGCTCATAACTCACCCAGTGCAAGGACATGTGTTGAACCTTGTAGGTGACTTACACAACCACAATGTTCATTTATTTAATAGTTGCTGCTGTTCCATTTATCAAACTACCAGCGTGAACTTCTGAAAACAGGCCGTAAATCTGAATTCCCATCGCACTTTATCATCTATGAACTGTTTTGAAAGCTGCTGCTCTGGAGAAGTGGGGGCAGCAAAACCGGGCGAAATAGCTATTTTTTAAAGCACGTTGGTCTTTATTAAAGCATAATTTCCACCAAACTCCTTTGGATCAGGCCTGTTTAGCCAATAACTTGAAAGTTCTTAAATGGTTGTTAAATTTGGATCTGGTCCTCACTAATCTAAAGATGTGCTCGATGAAATGATGGCCTCAACAGCAATTGGAGAATGGAGATTTACTTTAGACTTTAAACATTAGCATTTAAGATTTCATAGAGTTTAGTTTAGAGATACAGCGAGGAAACAAGCCCATTCAGCCCACCGGGTCGGCGCCGACCAGCGATCCCTGCGCATCAACACTATCCTATACCCACTAGGGACAATTTACACTTATACCGAGCCAATTAACCTACAAACCTGTACGTCTTTGGAGTGTGGGAGGAAACAGAAGATCTCGGAGAAAACCCACGCCAATCACCGGGAAAACGTACAAAACTCTGTACAGGCAGCGCCCCGTAGTCGGGATCGAACCCGGGTCTCCGGCGCTGCATTCGCTGGAAGGCAGCAACTCTACCGCTGCGCCACTGTGCTGCCGATACAGCGTAGAAACAGGCCTTTCGGCCCACTGAGTCCGTGTCGACCAGCGATCACCCCGTACACGAGTTCTATCCTACACGCTACGGGCAATTCTGCCGAAGCCAATTAACCTACAAGCCTGCACGTCTTTGGAGTTGTGGAGGAAACCGGAGCACCCGGAGAAAACCCGCGCTGTTACAGGAGAGCATGCAAACTCCGTACAGACAGCACTCGCAGTCGGGATCGTACCCGGGTTTCTGGCGCAGTGAGGCAGCAACTCTACCAGCGCGCCACCGTGCAGCCGAACTATAACAACATACTATTAAATACATACGGACAGGTTCAAGGATTTAGAGGGATATGGGCCAAACGTGGGCAGGCGGGACTAGTGTAGATGGGGCATCTTGGTTGGCATGGGCAAGTTGTGATGAAGAGCCTGTTTCTGTGCTGTATGTACAGAACCTCCAAGTGAAGTTCCACAAAGATCAGTACCGTAACCACTGATGTTCACAATTTATGTTGATGAATTTTGGGATCTGAAACGCATTTTGTATACGGTGGTGGGAGCGTGGGGGCGGTGCTTATGGAAGGCGTTGACAGCCAGCAAGAATATATACTTGGGAAATGAATTTCAACAAGAGAGCTTTGGGATATCACATTTTAGGGAGAGGAATAAGGTCAGGTTGAACTTGGGAAATAAATGGGTTAGAGGAGCAAAGGGATTTGACGGCACAAATACACAAATAACTACAAATAGCAGCACTAAAAGGCCATTAAAAAAAGTCAAGCAAACACAAGGATATCATTGTTTAAGAGGGAACTGCAGATGCTGGAGAATCGAAGGTTACACAAAAAAGCTGGAGAAACTCAGCGGGTGCGGCAGCATCTATGGAGCGAAGGAAATAGGCAACGTTTCCAGAAGGGTTTCGGCCCGAAACGTTCGTTCCGAAACGTTTCCTATTTCCTTCGCTCCATAGATGCTGCTGCACCCGCTGAGTTTCTCCAGCTTTTTTGTGTAACAAGGATATCATTGTTGTGAAATTGAAAAATGAACTCACACATGACCTTGGTGAGGCCACATTTGCAGAATTGTCTGGTTTAGTTTAGTTTAGAGATACAGCGGGTACACATAGAAACATAGCAAATAGGTGCAGGAGTAGAGGCCATTCGGCCCTTCGAGCCTGCACCGCCATTCAATATGATCATGGCTGATCATCCAACTCAGTATTCTGTACCTGCCTTCTCTCCATACCCCCTGATCCTTTAGCCACAAGGGCCACATCTAACTCCCTCTTAAATTAGCCAACGAACTGGCCTCAACTAACTTCTGTGGCAGAGAGTTCCAGAGACTCACCACTCGCTGTGTGAAAAATGTTTTCTCATCTCGGTCCTAAAGGATTTCCCATTTATCCTTAAACTGTGACCCCTTGTCCTGGACTTCCCCAACATCAGGAACAATCTTCCTGCATCTAGCCTGTCCAACCCCCTAAGAATTTTGTAAGTTTCTATAAGATCCCCCCTCAATCTTCTAAATTCTAGCGAGTACAAGCCGAGTCTATCCAGTCTTTCTTCATATGAAAGTCCTGACATCCCAGGAATCAGTCTGGTGAACCTTCTCTGTACTCCCTCTAAGGCGAGAATGTCTTTCCTCAGATTTGGAGACCAAAACTGTACGCAATACTCCAGGTGTGGTCTCACCAATACCCTGTACAACTGCAGTAGAACCTCCCTGCTCCTATACTCAAATCCTTTTGCTATGAATGCTAACATACCATTCGCTTTCTTCACGGCCTGCTGCACCTGCATGCCTACTTTCAATGACTGGTGTACCATGACACCCAGGTCTCGTTGCATCTCCCCTTTTCCTAATCGGCCACCATTTAGATAATAGTCTACTTTCCCGTTCTTGCCACCAAAGTGGATAACCTCACATTTATCCACATTATACTGCATCTGCCATGCATTTGCCCACTCACCAGCCTATCCAAGTCACCTTGCAGCCTCCTAGCATTCTCCTCACAGCTAACACTGCCCCCCAGCTTCGTGTCATCCGCAAACTTGGAGATGTTGCATTCAATTCCGTTCAATAAACAGGCCCTTCGGTCCACCGAGTCTGTGCCGACCAGCGATCCCCGCACAATAACACTACCCCCCCTACACACACTAGGGATAATGTACTTTATACCAAGCCAATTAACCTACAATAAAGTGAGTGACAATAAAACACTCTTGACTTGACCTGTACGTCTTTGGAGTGTGGGAGGAAACCGGAGCACCCGGAGAAAACCCACGCAGGTCACATACAAATTCCGTACAAACAGCACCTCTAGTCAGGATCGAAACCGGGTCTCTGGCGCTGCGAGGCAGCAACTCTACCGCTGCGCCACCGTGCAGCGTTGTTCCTGGTTTAGACATTTAAACATTTGTATTTTTTTCCAACATAGAACAGAACAGTAGATAGACACAAATTGATGGTGTAACTCACGGGTCACAAGTTAATACTTGATAGGAGAATTAGGCCATTCGGCCCATCAAGCCTACGCCGCCATTCTATCATGGCTGACCTATCTCTCCCTCTCAACCCCAATCTTCTGCCTTCTCCCCATAATCCCTCACACCCAGGAGGTCAGGCAGCATCTCCGGAGAAAATAGGTGCAGGAGGAGGCCATTCGGCCCTTCGATCCAGCACCGCCATTCATTGTGATCATGGCTGATCGTCCCCTATCAATAACCCGTGCCTGCCTTCTCCCCATATCCCTTGACTCCATAGCCCCTATAGCTCCATCTAACTCTCTCTTAAATCCATCCAGTGACTTGGCCTCCACTGCCCTCTGTGGCAGGGAATTCCATAAATTCACAACTCTCTGGGTGAAAAAGTTTTTTCTCATCTCAGTCTTAAATGACCTCCCCTTTATTCTAAGACTGTGGCCCCTGGTTCTGGGCTCGCCCAACATTGGGAACATTTTTTCCTGCATCTAGCTTGTCCAGTCCTTTTATAATTTTATATGTTTCTTCAGACTCTTCTTCAGACTTTGAGGTACTCCAGCACTTTGCGCCTTTTGTTTTGGTAAACCAGCATCTGCAGTTCCGTGAGTCTCCAATGAATGGACTGATGCAGGTGAGGACAAGATGGAGGGCTACCTCTGAAACTCGGCCAGTTTCGCCTCAGCCTCGACCTTGGTGCATCGAACCTCATGTAGGCGGCTGTCACTGGGACCTCGCGCTCTGGCCCCTCTGACTGCGGGCTTTCCACCGTGCCGTTCTCCTGTGGGGGGCAAAGGCGGGAAATGCAGCTGTCATCCGAAAGCTGAGACCATCTAATTTAGTTTTAGTTTAGTTTAGTTTACAGAGACAGGCCCTTCGGCCCACCGAGTCCGCGCCGACCAGCGATGCCCGCACACTAACACTATCCTGCACACACACACACACACACACACACACACACACACACACACACACACACACACACACACACACACACACACACACACACACACACACACACACACACACACACACACACACACACACACACACACACACACACACACACACACACACACACACACACACACACACACACACACACACGACACTGGGGGACAATTTACAATGTTTACCGAAGCCAATTAACCTACAAACCCGCACGTCTTTGGTAGCGTGGAGGAAACCCGAAGATCTGGGAGAAGAACAAACGCAGGTCACAGGGAGAACCTGCAAACTCCGTACAGGCAGCACCCATAGTCAGGATCGAACCCGGATCTCTGGCGCTGTGAGGCAGCAACTCTACCGCTGCGCCACCGCACTCTCCCTCTTTTGGCTATTTGTAACTGGTGTAAAGACCGCGGGAAATGGTGCCAAACTTTCGTGGCAGGGGCATTATTGGCAAAATGAATTTCACTACGTAATGTTTAATTGCATAGGTGACAATAAATAAATATCCAAATAACCAGGGCGGCCAAGTCTCACGCATTGAGCATGAGAATCGCGCATTTCGCCAAATTCTCACGCTCTCACGCTGATCACAAATTTCTCACGCTCTGTCGGGTGTTGGAGAGCCGGGGCTGAGGGAGGGATGGCAGCAGAAGCAGCGGCGGGGACAGATGCGGACGGGGAGCCGGGGAGTTTGGGGCTGGCGAGTGTTTGCCGGGCTGGCAAGTCACTCGCTGCAGCTCTGGCAATGGAGCAGCCTCAGTGCAAGAGTCCCGGGCCGTCGGAGGCATCACGGCGTTGTGCCGCTGCCGTGAGAGTCTCTGTGCCGAATTCGCCCAGGTGACCGGCATGGATCAGGCTGCGGCTCGGTGCATCCTGGAGGACAACCAGTGGCTGCTGAAAGTAAGTACCAAGCACTGGGTAAAAACAGTGGAAGATAGTGGCCTTCAAATGGGAGTAGTTGGAGAAAGCATCCTGCTTGCCTGCTCGATTTACACTTACTGTAACTGCAGGTTCCGGCGGCTGTCACTCTACTCAACAACGTACCTCGGTGACTGCCAATCACCACCCCCCCGGACACTTATTATTATTTATTCAAATCGTTTGCTATGTCGCTCTTCAAGGGAGATGCTAAATGCATTTCGTTGTCTCTGTACTGTACACTGACAATGACAATTAAAATTGAATCTGAATCTGAATCTGAGGTTCCTGATGTTGAGGGAGTTCAGCACCAGGGATCGCAGTTAAAGAATAAAGGGTAGGCCAGTTAGGGGACGCAGAGAGTTGTGAATCTGTGGAATTCACTGCCACAGAAGGCAGTGGAGGCCAATTCACTGGATGTTTTCAAGAGAGGGTTACATTTAACAGTTGGGGCTAGCAAAATCAAGGGATATGGAGAAAAACAGGAAAGGTACTGATTTTAGATGAATAGCCATGATCATATTGAATGGCAGTGCTGGCTCGAATGGCCTATTCCTGCACCTATTTTCTATGCTTGAGTATATGGCAATAAAACTCGACCACTTGATGTTGAAGTATTCATGCATGGTGGAGGTATAATGTAGTCATAGAGTGATACAGTGTGAAAACAGGCCCTTCTGAGCAACTTGCCCACACCCGCCAACATGTCCCAGCTACGCTACCTGCTTTTGGTCCATATCCCTCCAAACCTGTCCTATCCATGTATCAGTCTACCTGTCCCTTAAATGTTGGGATAATCCCTGCCTCAACCACCTCCTCTGGCAGCTTGTTCCATACACCCATCACCCTTTGTGTGGAAAAAGTTACCCCTTAAAAAGTTGCCTCTTAAAAATACTTCAAACAAAAAACATTGAAATCATACCTACAATGCACTAAAACATGATTTTAATACATCAAATTTTAAAAAGTCCTTACCGCACCCTCCCCCCACACCGACCCCCCACTCGGTTGCTCCACTTCCTCGCCAGGTACCCCCAAGGCCAGTGATTGCTCAGCCTCCTCCACTTTCAAAAACGCTCGGCGGTCCCTGGTTCAGATGGGGAACACTGCCAGACGTGAGCGGGAAACTGAGGCCAGTTGTCCGTGATGTCTGGATTCCCAATGCTCAGCGCTTCGTGTTTCGGAGTTGACTAATCTTATTGATTTGTAATTAGCCTGTTTTGTAATTAGTTGACAAAACCTTAATTTATCAATCCGGAATATCCAGGGGGATGGGATAAGTGTAATATTAAAATGACATCCAAGGTGTCAGGCTGTCTGTCACAACATACAGCCCCGATAACCCATTATTTGCTTCAGTTAATTATTAGGAAGGTAGCACTATTGTCATTTGCCACTCGACTATTATGTTTGTTTACCTCACTGACTATTTCTAACCACCCCCCCTCCGCCCCCAATTCCTTTGACAGGTTGAATAGAAATGTCCCCAATCTTGTTGTTTTATTAATTGAACACGTAGATGAACATCCTCAAGGAGTGTAATCAGATGGAAACTGTTTCAGATGCGATGTTTAAGGGCTTGTTCAAGGAAGGGGCATATTTTAAAGGAACAACAGAGATACTTGCAGGGGAATGTGTGAGGAGGTTATTATTTGCCTTTAGTTGTAGCTTGAGCCAGGACATCTGAAGATTCAAAGTTTAATATAGTAATTTTGCTGATACTGACTCCAACCAACCACGTAATGAATATTATCCATTTCAATCAAACCTTTTCTCGATGGGAGAGGGGAGACGAGGGAGTGTCGGAGTGCGACGGGTCCTTGATTATGCTGCTGGCCTTGCCGAGGCAGCGTGAGGTGTAAATTATATTGTCTATGGCAAAAAAAAAAAGAAAACCCCAGCGAAACTGTGACCCGACCTCGGAAACCATCCACCGTTTGTAGGGTACACTGTGAGAAATCCCGTCTACCATTCAGTGTCTCTCCTGCAATCTGTAGTAAAAACTTACAAATCTTACTTCCTCTGTATTGACATTATGGTGAACCCGGTAACCATGGCCCTGCTCCGCGTGACCTTTGACCTTGAGCCGCTCGTGGCCCCTGCTGCTGTGGGCCGTGTAGTATCGCACAAACTTGCTCCTTTTGACCAGCAGGTGCAAGATGAAGCACATCATCTCCATGGCGATTGATATGAAGAAGAAGATGATGGTGTTCTTCCTCTCGTCTGGGAGCAGGAGTTTGGTGAAAATTCTGCTGAGGGAAATGATGACCCCGGCAGTGCCTGTGATGGAGAAAGACATCGGTCACAAAGACCCTCACTGGCACAAGAAAAACAAATAGATTGTTTAACCTGTTTCCCCCTGACCCATGCAACTGCTTAATTTAATTTAGTTTAGTTTAGCTTATAGATACAGCATGGAAACAGGCCCTTCGGCCCACTGAGTCAATAGACAATGGGCGCAGGAGTAGGCCATTCGGCCCTTCGAGCCAGCACCGCCATTCAATGTGATCTTGGCTGATCACCCCCAATCAGTACCCCGTTCCTGCCTTCTCCCCATATCCCCTGACTCCGCTGTCTTTAAGAGCCCTATATAGCTCTCTCTTGAAAGCATCCAGAGAACCTGCCTCCACCGCCCTCTGAGGCAGAGAATTCCACAGACTCACCACTCTCTGTGAGAAAAAGTGTTTCCTCGTCTCCGTTCTAAATGGCTTACTCCTTATTCTTAACCTGTGGCCCCTGGTTCTGGACTCCCCCCAACATCGGGAACATGTTTCCTGCCTCTAGCGTGTCCAAACCCTTAATAATCTTATATGTTTCTACGTGGAACGTTTCATGGAGATGTGTGGGGCAGGCCTTTCACACAGAAGGTGGTGGGGGACTGGAAAACGTTGCCAGGGGTGGTGGTGGATGTAACAGTGAGCGTTTAAGAGGCTTTTAGATAGACACAGGGAAGTGCAGGGCACCGAGCGATCTGGATCGTGTACAGATCCCTCGTTGTACATGGTTCATGTTACAATGACAATAAAGAAACTATTCTATTCGATTCTAGACAAGTGAGATCGGCCCGAAACGTTGCCTATTTCCTTCGCTCCATAGATGCTGCCGCGCCCGCTGAGTTTCTCCAGCACTTTTGTCTACCTTTTAATCATCTGACCAGCATCAGCGATCGTAACAAATGACGACAAAGTGGACTATCGTAACACTATCAACCATTTTTCACCCAGAGAGTTGTGAATCTGTGGAATTCTCCGCCTCAGAAGGCAGTGGACGGCAATTCTCTGGATGCTAGTGCTGTGTACACGGTCGACGGGCGATAATCTTTTTCTTTATTTTTTACTTAAATTCCTATTTATTTTGATGTTTTTTTCCTTGGCTAGTTCCACTCGTCATTATATCTTCATGTTTCATGTATTTTGTATCTTTCTGACAGTTGGCAGATCAATTCCCCTCCTGGGATGAGAGAAGTTTGTATCGTATCGTAACGTATCGAGTCGTGACTCACTTTCTCCAGTCATCACCCCTTGCGTGTATCGTTTGGGCAGCATCCCTGTGTAACCATAGAAGCTCGACTGCTGTACTTCATGCAAAAGAAGAGAAACACCCAACGTTAGTAACCAAACCACGCGGCTGACTTTGCCGAGCTCCCTCGCTGGAGATCTGCTGCCACACACGGGGCGCTTTTTTAGGTGTTAGAAACATAGAAACATAGACAATAGGTGCAGGAGTAGGCCATTCGGCCCCTTGAGCCTGCACCGCCATTCAATATGGTCATGGCTGATCATCCAACTCAGTATCCCGTACCTGCCTTCTCTCCATACCCCCTGATCCCTTTAGCCACAAGGGCCACATCTAACTCCCTCTTAAATATAGCCAATGAACTGTGGCCTCAACTACCTTCTGTGGCAGAGAATTCCACAGATTCACCACTCTCTGTGTGAAAAATGTTTTTCTCATCTCGATCCTAAAGGATTCACCCTTTATCCTTAAACGGTGACCCCTTGCCAGGACTCGAGGGTCTGAGCTATAAGGAGAGGTTGGGCAGAATGGGACTTTACTCCTTGGAGGGCAGGAGGCTGAGGGGCGGTCTGCACAACATCACGAGACGGGCAGGCAGGGTGAATGGACAATAGACAATAGGTGCAGGAGTAGGCCATTCGGCCCTTCGAGCCAGCACCGCCATTCAATGTGATCATGGCTGATCATCCCCAATCAGTACCCCGTTCCTGCCTTCTCCCCATATCCCGACTCCGCTATTTTTAAGAGCCCTGTCTAGCTCTCTCTTGAAGGCATCGAGAGAACCTGCCTCCACCGCCCTCTGAGGCAGAGAATTCCACACCCAGAGGAGAGGAATCGAGAAGCAGAGGACATGACTCTACCGCTGGGCCCACTGTGCCGCCCCTGACTTAAATCACAAGTGCGATAGATAGGGTGCATGCACAGTGTGCAATAGAGAACTGCAGATGCCGGATTAAATCGAAGGTGGACACAAAATGCTGGAGTAACTCAGCGGGTGAGGCAGCATCTCAGGAGAGAAGGAATGGGCGACGTTTCGGGTCGAGACCCCGAGATCAATTCTCTCCTGCGTCAGCTACCTCTGGCAGCTCGTTCCATACACCCACCACCCGATAAGCAAAATAGTTGCCCCCTCAGGATCCACCTAAATCTCTCACTCTGTTCCACTGTTCTGTCCGTGAACACAGCTGCGGGTGGATATGTTGCCCAGCCATCGAATCTGCCCTTTTCAAAAAATAAAATCCCCCCCCAAAAAATCTAAATTTTCCACCACAGTGCCTCTGAAGAATAAAACGCTTCTGTGCAATATAGTTAAAGGGTTTTTGTTGGTGTCTCCTGAATCACGCAGCAGGAATGTCATAACTCTTTGTCATAACACTGCACAGATCTGGTGATGGATGAGAACAATGCCGCCCACACAGACCCCAACACGACAACTCACCCCAAACTGGAGGCAAATAAATCACAAATAAAGGGAAGGGAAATGATAAAAATGCAGCGTAGACTTTCACCCGCTTTCAGAGTCAATCATAGTGTCATAGAGTGATACAGCTGTGGGCACAGGCCCTTCAGCCCCACTTGCCCACACTGGCCAACATGTCTCATCTACACTAATCCCCCCCCTGCCCATATCCCTCCAAACCTATCCTATCCTAGTCTGTGGAATTCTCTGCCTCAGAGGGCGGTGGAGGCAGGTTCTCTGGATGCTTTCAAGAGAGAGCTAGATAGGTCTCTTAAAAATAGCGGAGTCAGAGGATATGTGGAGGGCAGGAACGGGATACTGATTGGGGAAGATCAGCCATGAGTATAGAAGTTGGGATGTAATGTTAAAATTGTACAAGGCATTGGTGAGGCCAATTCTGGAGTATGGTGTACAATTTTGGTTGCCTAATTATAGGAAGGATGTCAACAAAATAGAGAGAGTACAGAGGAGATTTACTAGAATGTTGCCTGGGTTTCAGCAACTAAGTTACAGAGAAAGGTTGAACAAGTTAGGGCTTTATTCTTTGGAGCGCAGAAGGTTAAGGGGGGACTTGATAGAGGTTTTAAAATGATGAGAGGGATAGACAGAGTTGACGTGGAAAAGCTTTTCCCACTGAGAGTAGGGAAGATTCAAACAAGGGGACATGACTTGAGAATTAAGGGACTGAAGTTTAGGGGTAACATGAGTGGGAACTTCTTTACTCAGAGAGTGGTAGCTGTGTGGAATGAGCTTCCAGTGAAGGTGGTGGAGGCAGGTTCGTTTTTATCATTTAAAAATAAATTGGATAGTTATATGGATGGGAAGGCAATGGAGGGTTATGGTCTGAGCGCAGGCATATGGGACTAGGGGAGATTGTCTATCCATGTACCTGTCCAACTGTTTCTTAAACGTTGGGATAGGCCCAGCCTCAACTATCTCCACTGGCAGCTTGTTCCACACACCCACCACCCACTGTGTGAAAAAGTTACCCCTCGGATTCCTATTAAATCTTTTCCCCTTCACCTTAAACGTGGGTCCACTGGTCCTCGATTCCCATACTCTGGGCAAGTAACACTGTGCATCTACCCGATCTATTCCTCTCATGATTTTATACTCCTCTAGATGATCATCCCTCACCCTCCAACACAGTAACGGTAATAAAGGCAACAGGCCAT
The DNA here is from genome assembly GCF_028641065.1 of Leucoraja erinaceus. Lineage (NCBI taxonomy): Eukaryota > Metazoa > Chordata > Chondrichthyes > Rajiformes > Rajidae > Leucoraja > Leucoraja erinaceus. The sequence goes on from NC_073396.1 coordinate 5,556,188, forward strand.
TGTTAGCTGTGGTCACCAGTTAGATACAATGAAACTTACCAGGACAACAGTGACCAGGGTGTGAGAGGGGGGAGTAACTCAGCGGGACAGGTAGCATCTCTGGAGAGAAGGAATGGGTGACGTTTTTCGAATTTTCAGTCTGAAGAAGGGTCAGGACACAACAAAAAACGTCACCCATTCACCCAGAGAATTACTCCAGCATCTTGTGGCTATAAACCAGCATCTGCAGTTCCTTCTGACACCCTTCACACCACTGCTGTTCCTCTAATTTGCGCTGGGCCTCACTCTGACAGTGGAGGAGGCCCAGGATGAGAAGACACTTGCGTACGTGGGAAGGAAGTTGCGGACGACACTGATACGTTGTGTGGAAGTCGGTGCTTACCGGTACAGCCGAACGCCACGATGCCTACCGCTGCCAGGTTGATGCCGTACGCCTGGTGCACCGTGAACAGCTCCAGCCAAACATCGA
>NC_073396.1:5561656-5611656 GCF_028641065.1 Leucoraja erinaceus
CACAGTAGGGACACAATTTTTACATTTACACCAAGCCAATTAACCTACAAACCTGCACGTCTTTGGAGCGTGGGAGGAAACCGAAGATCTCGGAGAAAACCCGCGCAGGTCACGGGGAGAACGTGCAAACTCCGTACAGACAGCGCCCGTAGTCGGGATCGAACCCGGGTCTCCGGCGATGCACTCGCAGTGAGGCAGCAACTCTACCGCTGACCGAATGAAAGGGCAGGTACACACATGCAGACGGGACAGACACACACACACTCGGAGAGTTTCACCTGGTTCGTGGGCGTTGGACATGGCGCTGCCTTGCCGCTGCCGCTGCCTCTCCTTGATCTGGACCTCCTCCTCTTCCAGCGGATACCCGTCGAAGCTGAAGTTCATCACCACGTTGCCGTCGGGGGTGTGTGAGGGGGTACCGCTCCTGAACTGCTCTGTGCCCAGTGTTGCCATCCTCCTCCTCCACCGTCACCCACTCGGGCAAAACACTTTCTGCATTACAAATTGAAAACAAACACTTTCCACGTGTGCAGGAAGACACGGCAGATGCTGGTTTACACTGAAGACAGACACAAAACGCTGGAGTAACTCAGCGGGGCAGGCGGCATCTCTGGCCAGAAGGAATGGGTGACGTTTCGGGTCGAGACCCTTCTTCAGACTGAGTCAGGGGAGAGGGAGATACAGAGATAAGGAAGTGTAAGGTGTGAAACCAGAACAACGGGGATGGAGATCGAGGAGAATGTAGAATAGATCGTTGGGAGAAGGTAACGACAACTCAAACAGAGATAAAATGTAAACATAGAAACATAGAAATTAGGTGCAGGAGTAGAGGCCATTCGGCCCTTCGAGCCTGCACCGCCATTCAATATGATCATGGCTGATCATCCAACTCAGTATCCCGTACCTGCCTTCTCTCCATACCCTCTGATCCCCTTAGCCACAAGGGCCACACCTAACTCACTCTTAAATATAGCCAATGAACTGTGGCCTCGACTACCCTCTGTGGCAGAGAGTTCCAGAGATTCACCACTCTCTGTGTGAAAAAAGTTCTTCTCATCTCGGTTTTAAAGGATTTCCCCCTTATCCTTAAGCTGTGACCCCTTGTCCTGGACTTCCCCAACATCGGGAGCAATCTTCCTGCATCTAGCCTGTCCAACCCCTTAAGAATTTTGTACGTTTCTATAAGGTCCCCTCTCAATCTCCTAAATTCTAGAGAGTATAAACCAAGTCTATCCAGTCTTTCTTCATAAGACAGTCCTGACATCCCAGGAATCAGTCTGGTGAACCTTCTCTGCACTCCCTCTATGGCAATAATGTCCTTCCTCAGATTTGGAGACCAAAACTGTACGCAATACTCCAGAGGGCAGTCTGACTGGTGGGAGAACTGGGATGGGGGAGAGAGGGGAAAGCAAGGGCTACTTGAAGTTAGAGAAGTCAATGATCACACCGCTGGGGTGTAAGTTGCCCAAGCGAAATATGAGGTGTTGTTCCACCAATTTGCGCTGGGCCTCACAGTGACAATGGAGGAGACCCAGGACTGAAGACAGGCAGCTCGATTTGTTACTAACACCTATGAGAGGGAAGCGAGTGTCACCAAACCTCTGAATTCTCTGGGGTGGAAGGAACCCTCTCCATTCTTAAGGGGTTGGACAGGCTAGATGCCGGAAGATTGCTCCCGATGTTGGGGAAGTCCAGGACAAGGGGTCACAGCTTAAGGATAAAGGGGAAATCCTTTAAAACCGAGATGAGAAGAACTTTTTTCACGCAGAGAGTGTGGGAATCTCTGGAACTCTCTGCCACAGAGGGTAGTTGAGGCCAGTTCATTGGCTATATTTAAGAGGGAGTTAGATGTGGCCCTTGTGGCTAAGGGGATCAGGGGGTATGGAGAGAAGGCAGGTACGGGATACTGAGTTGGATGATCAGCCATGATCATATTGAATGGCGGTGCAGGCTCGAAGGGCCGAATGGCCTACTCCTGCACCTAATTTCTATGTTTCTATGTTTCTATGTTTCTCTCCAAGACACACGTGAAGCTCACCGTTTGACCAGTTTTTACAAAATGTTAAATGGTCAGCTCGACATAGATTACAAAACCTACACCAAACCCAAACCAATTAGGAGCAGACGAGGGCATTCGATCCAATTTGTGATCCCAGCTACAAAAGACAGATGTGTACAGCAATTCGTTCTTCCCCCGCATAATTAAAGCATGGAATAATCTCCACCCTACTATAGTTACCCAACCAGATGCAACTAAATTTAAAGTAGCTCTTTCTTCCCAACAACCCTTTCTGGCTCAAGCCCTCCCTTCACCTCCCTCCAGCTTAAGTTCCATTTGGAATATTTTGGAGGACCAAGAACCAAGAAAGGTCAGTGTGGGAATGGGAGGGGGAGTTAAAGTGCTGAGCAACCGGGAGATCAGGTAGGTTTCGGCGGACTGAGCGGAGGTGTTCAGCGAAACGATTGCCGAGCCTGCGCTTGGTCTCGCCGATATACAGGAGTCCACGCCCGGAACAGTGGATGAGGTTGGAGGAGATGCAGGTGAATTTCATCGTGGTCGTCCTCCCTACACCACTAGGTGGCAGTCGCGTCTCAGTTTGGAGCCATCGCGCTTCTAACATCAGGTGAAAAAGACTGGAGTGACTCAGCGGGCCACTCTGCAGAAGATGGACAGGCGATGTTTTGGGTCGGGACTGACAAAATAAATCTGGCACAGCGGCAGGAATCACGGAAGGGGAGCAGTGAGTGAGGGTCTCACAGAACCCCCCCAGTCAGAGAGGGGAATGGAACTTCTTCAAGACAAAGTGGACCTCTTCACTTTGAGCAGCTTTTGTAGAAGAGCAGTAATATTGTTCAGTTGCAGAACAGTTAGTTGAAAGGAGACACAAAGATGCTTTTAGTTTAGTTTAGAGATACAGTGCGGAAACAGGCCCTTCGGCCCACTGAGTCCGCACCGACCAGCGATCCACGCACACCAACACTATCCTACACACACACTAGGGATATTTTCCACACACACTAAGCCAATTAACCTGCAAACCTGTACGTCTTTGGAGCGTGGGAGGAAACCGGAGATCTCGGCGAAAACCCACGCAGGTCACGGGGAGAACGTACAATCTCTGTACAGACAAGCACCCGTAGTCGGGATCGAACCCGGGTCTCCGGCGCTGCAAGCGCTGTAAGGCAGCAACTCTACCGCTGCGCCACCGTGTCGGTGGTCAATGGTTAGCATGGACTTGTTCAACTGTATCATAATGTGCCAACTTCTATACTCAATACCCTGCCAGCATACCAAAAGATTTGTGTAGAAAGGGACTGCAGATGCTGGATTAAACTGAGGATAGACACAAAATATTGGAGTAACTCAGCGGGCCAGGCAGCATCTCTAGAGAGGAGGAATGGGTGGCGTTTCTGGTCGAGATCGGTCTGAAGAAGGGTCTCGACCCGAAACGTCACCCATTCCTTCTCTCCGGACATGCTGCGTGTCCCGCTGAGTTACTCCAGCATTTTGTGTCTGTTCCAAAACCTCTCATTAGATTGAAATTAACTAACCAGCTTTGTGTGTGTGCCATGATTTCTTAATGCTCATTTCTCAGTTATATAATAACATTTTTACCATATGCTTACTTTTTAAATTTAAAGACAAAATATTTCCACCATGTACTGGAATGCAAAGTGGAATCAATTTTAAATACATGCCGGTATTTATGATGTACATAAAAACATGCTTGCAACCATAGACAAGCTATTTTTTAAAAACTAATTAATAGACGGGTTGCTTATTAGTATGTAATGAGGTTACGATAACGTGTTCAAGAATGCTATTAAAATATTCCCCAAATTTAATTTTGGAATCTATAAAAACAGCAGAGGTTGAAGCCAACACATAATTAAGCTCGGAGTATTCGGAGTCATGCAGATTCATGCTGAAATATTCATTTTTATAGAATTTAAACGAGGTACAGATGCTATCCCTAATTATAGCATTGAATATGCATGCAAAGCAGTTGTTTGAGGCATCCATAGTTAATTAGCAAATAGGAATATTTTATTAATCTTAATTGACTTTGTGAGTTCTTGATATTTGGTTTAAATAATTATTTATTGTCGCCCAGTCTGAACAATTCGCAGGGGTACACAAAAATATATTTATACTTTTGCATTCGCAATACGGCCAATAGATTACTGAAAGCTTTAAAGAGTGGCTTTTTTTGACTGAATGATTTAAAGTCTGAAAGAGGGTCTTCACCTGAAACGTCACCCGATCCTTCTCTCCAGAGATGCTGCCTGTCCCGCTGAGTTAAGGGCGTGTCCCACTTGGGCGTCATTTGCGTGTCATTTATGTGACATCATTTAGGCGTTGTGAGGTCGAAGTGGGACTGGCCCTTAACTCCAGCGTTTTGTGTCTATCTTCGATGTAAACCAGCATCTGCAGTTCCTTGCTGCATATTTAACAGTTAACAAAGAAATACTGTGCACATTCTTAGATCTGAAAAAACATTTGGATTTACGTCATAAATGTAATGGGTAACGTGGTTCGTTAAAACCAGGCGGTAAACTTATCTATAAAATATTTCCAGTACTAACGCAGGAAGTACAAACCTATGCAGGAGAATTAGTAGCAGTGCATAAACTGATGCAGAGCATATAAAACATCATGCAAAAGGCAAATAGAAAAGTATTACTGTCTTATTTCAAATAATGGCATTCCCCATTTATTATTCATTAATGCACGTTCATTTTCAAACTGATTCTCGTTAGTCATTTTGATCTCGCTGATATATTCTTCTTTCGTACAGCCTAAAGTTGTAGAACAACTTGCTGAAACAGATTGTGCACGCCAGGTTGGTTGCATTTGTCGAAACAGGGCGGACCACGTGAAGGTTGCAATCTCCCACCCCAATCTTGTTGATATAATGAAGAGGAAAGCATCGAGTCACTAGTGTAAGAAGGGACTGCAGATGCTGGTTTAAGACAAAGATAGACACAGGAAGCTGGAGTAACGCAGTGGTTCAGGCAGCATCTCTGGAGAGAAGGAATGGGCCGAGACCCTTCTTCAGACTGGTTATGGATAAGGGAAACGAGAGATATAGTGCTACTTGGGTGGGGGAGGGTTAGAGAGAGAGAGATAGAGGGAGAGGGAAAGGGACTGCCGGGGCTACCTGAAGTTGGAGAAATCAATATTCATACCACTGGGCGGTAAGCTGCCCAAGCGAAATATGAGATGCTGTTCTTCCAATTTGCGTTTAGCCTCACCCTGACAGTGGAGGAGACTGAGGACAGAAAGGTTTGTGTAGGAATGCAACTCTGTGTAGGGAATAATTGATGTTTTGAGTCGAGACCCTTCACCAGACTGAGAGTCAGGGGAAAGGGAAAAAAGTTCAGGACAAATCAGAGTCGTGACTGATCTGAATTCATACAGATTGTGTACAGTGAAGAAAGCGAATGGTATGTTAGCTTTCATAGCAAAAGGATTTGAGTATAGGAGCAGGGAGGTTCTACTGCAGTTGTACAGGGTCTTGGTGAGACCACACCTGGAGTATTGCGTACAGTTTTGGTCTCCAAATCTGACATTATTGCCATAGAGGGAGTGCAGAGAAGGTTCACCAGACTGATTCCTGGGATGTCAGGACTGTCTTATGAAGAAAGACTGGATAGACTTGGTTTATACTCTCTAGAATTTAGGAGATTGAGAGGGGACCTAATAGATACTTACAAAATTCTTAAGGGGTTGGACAGGCAAGATGCAGGAAGATTGCTCCCGATGTTGGGGAAGTCCAGGACAAGGAGTCACAGCTTAAGGATAAGGGGGAAATCCTTTAAAACCAAGATGAGAAGAACTTTTTTCACACAGAGAGTGGTGAATCTCTGGAACTCTCTGCCGCATAGGGTAGTCAAGGCCAGTTCATTGGCTATATTTAAGAGGGAGTTAGATGTGGCCCTTGTGGCTAAAGGGATCAGGGGGTATGGAGAGAAGGCAGGTACAGGATGCTGAGTTGGATGATCAGCCATGATCATATTGAATGGCGGTGCAGGCTCGAAGGGCCGAATGGCCTACTCCTGCACCTAATTTCTATGTTTCTAATACAGATCAGTCTGAAGGGCACGCAGGGATGATCTATAATTGTTGGCTTCCTTGTGACATCTAGGTGCAAAATTAATAAGCGAAAATTATATACGTTGTTATACCACTTGATTTATTCAACTGAATCTGGGATTCAAGAGTCAAATCAATGTTCACATCTCCATAGCAAAATATAATCAGGACCAGGAGGTCAAACTAATCAAACTCAGCCAACTTTCAAATATTTTATCTCCCTTTCACAGCAGAAGGAACACTGAGGGAGATAAAGTAAATAAATCCTGGCTGAGTTGCTCCAAGTTTTGGTTCAAGGTTTAGCCGTATCTACTGTTTCACTGAGTTTGGCTAGTTAAAGTTGCTGTGGCTCTTTCCTTAGTCAAAGGGAATCTGTTCCTCGGAACAGAGAGGGTCCCGGAGTGGGGGGTGGGCCCCACCAAGAAGGAAGAGTAATGAACACTTTGTAACGTTGCCGGTGCCCTTTACGTGGCCACCCTTTGCATACCTTGTGGACGGTGTGCAAAACAAAGAACTTCACTGTGAGAGTCACATGTGATAATAATGTGGCAATCCACCAAGTGGACGGCACGGTGGCACAGCGGTACAGTTGCTGTCTTACAGCGCCAGAGACCCGCGTTCGATCCTGACCACGGGTGCTTGTTTGTACAGAGTTTGTACGTTGTCCCTGTGACCGCGTGGGTTTTCCCCGAGATCTTCGGGGTGTGTGTGTGTGTGTGTGTGTGTGTGTGTGTGTGTGTATGTGTGTGTGTGTGTGTGTGTGTGTGTGTGTGTGTATGTGTGTGTGTGTGTGTGTATGTGTGTGTGTGTGTATGTGTGTGTGTGTGTGTGTATGTGTGTGTGTCTGTGTGTGTGCATGTGTATGTGTGTGTGTGTGTGCGTGTGTGTGTGTGTGTTTGTGTGTGTGTGTGTATGTGTGTGTGTGTGTGTGTGTGTGTGTGTGTGTGTGTGTGTGTGTGTGTGTGTGTGTGTGTGTGTGTGTATGTGTGTATGTGTGTGTGTGCGTGTGTGTGGGTGTGTGTGTGTGTGTGTGTGTGTGTGTGTGTGTGTGTGCGTGCGTGTGTGTGTGTGAAGGGACTGCTGGTTGATGAGGATAGACACTAAAAGCTGCAGTAAATCAGCGGTACAGGCAGCATCTCCGGGGAGAAGGAATGGGTGACGTTTCGTGTCGAGAAGAAGGGTCTCAACCCGAAACGTCACCCATTCCTTCTCTCCAGAGATGCTGCCTGTCCCGCTGAGTTACTCCAGCTTTTTGTGTTGCCCTCCTTCAGCCTGATTGTAGTGGAGGGGGTGGGGGAGGGGGGGTGAGACTTTATTCAGTCTCGACCCGAAATTTATGGAGCGAAGGAATAGGTGACGTTTCGGGTCTCGAGACCCGAAACGTCACCTATTCCTTCGCTCCACAGATGCTGCCTCACCCGCTGAGTTGCTCCAGCATTTTTGTCTACCTTCGATTTTTCCAGCATCTGCAGTTCTTTCTCAAACGGATACTTGGAGTAGTTACCAAATGAGTCATCTCGCCAAAGCATCCAACCAAGTCATGGATGAGATTACAGTCTTGGAACAGATACATCAGTCTAAACGATGAAAGCCTTCGTCACAATTACAGCTCTGCCTGCAACTCATTGTAACAAAACACAAAGTTCTGTCGGAACTCAGCGGGTCAGACAGCGTCTGGGGAGGGATTGTCCGGCACGGTGGTGCAGCTGTCGTGTTGCTGCCTCACAGCGTCGGAGACCCGGGTTCGATCCTGACTACGGGTGCTGTCTGTACGGAGTTTTAATGTTCTCCCCGTGACCTGCGTGGGTTTTTCTCCGAGATCTTTGGTTTCCTCCCACACTGCAAAAATGTGCAGATTTGTAGGTTCAGCTCCTAGACTGTGAAACAGCCTCCCCTTTCCCATCAGAACTGCCCCCTCCATCAACTCCTTTAAGTCGAGACTAAAAACTTATCTATACTCCCAAGCCTTTCCTGACGTCCACTGAGCGAGGGCTATATGTATATATGTCTGTAGTTTGTTTGTTTATACTATTCTTATAACAAAAGTAAAGCACTTTGGCCAACGAGAGTTGTTTTTTAAATGTGCTATATTAATAAATGTGACTGGACTTGACTTGATTGGTATAACTGTGAATTGTCGCTGGTTTGTGCAGGATAGTGTTAGCATGCAGGGATCGCAGGTTGACTTTCCAGGTCTGCACACTTCTTCAGACTGGTTATAACAGCGGATGGAGTAGATGAGGCTGCCCAGGCAGTGCCCCTGAGAGTATTCGTGGCTGGCCATTACTGGTCCTGGGCAGCTTACAACCCAGCGGTATTAACATTGATTTCTTAAGTTTGAGAATAAGGAGTAAGCCATTTAGAACGGAGACGAGGAAACACTTTTTCTCACAGCGAGTGGTGAGTCTGTGGAATTCTCTGCCTCAAGAGGGCGGTGGAGGCCGGTTCTCTGGATACTTTCAACAGAGAGCTAGATAGGGCTCTTAAAGATAGCAGAGTCAGGGGATATGGGGAGAAGGCAGGAACGGGGTACTGAATGGGGATGATCAGCCATGATCACATTGAATGGCGGTGCTGGCTCGAAGGGCCGAATGGCCTACTCCTGCACCTATTGTCTATTGTCTATTGTCTATTGATTTCTCTAGCTTTAACTAAACCCTGCATTCCCTCTCTCCCTCCCCCCCATCACCCTAGTCATCCCACTGTTCGCATCCCGGTCTCCTTTCGTTATCACCTCATCCCACAGCCAACAATGGACCATTGTGGGCTCCACACACCCTTGGTCATCTATTGACGGTGTGGATTTGTTGTGGTTTTTCCTACCTCCAGTCCCTCCCCTCACCCTTACTCTGTCTGAAGGAGGGTCCCGACCCGAAACATTACCCCTTCCTTTTTCTCCGCAGTTGCTGCCTGACCCCCTGAGTTACTCCAATATCTTGCGTCTTATCTTTGATATAACCCAACGTCTGCAGTTGCTCGTTTCTACGCCACCTATCCACGTTCTCCAGAGATGCCGTCTGAGTCACTCCAGCACCTCGTGTCTTTTTTTTGTAAACTAGCACCTGCAGTTCCTTGTATCGTCCAATCTATCCTGGGTGGTGAGCTTCCCAATCCACCACTAGTTAAAAGACCTTTAGTATTATATTCAACTGTGTGATGATGACAGAGGGAGAAGGAGACATTTGGACAGGTACGTGGGCCAATCGCAGGCAGGAGGGACGGTACGGACAGGATAGGCTGAAGGGCCTGTTGCTCCACACTGTGTGTCAACTCTATGACTGGTACATGGATAGGATAGGTTGAGAAAGATAATGGGCAGGTGGGACAGTGTAGATGGGGCATGTGCGACAGTATGGGCAGTATGGGCTGAAGGGCCTGTTTCCACACTATGTGCCGACTCTATGACTGGTACATGGATAGGATAGGTTGAGAAAGACAATGGGCCAAATGCAGGCAGGTGGGACCAGTGCAGATGTCACATGTGGGACAGTATGGGCAGTATGGGCCGAAGGGCCTGTTTCCACACTGTATCGCTCTGTGACTCCAGCTTTTTTTCATTGATTGATTGATACAACATGGAAACAGTCCCGTGTGTAGGAAGGAACTGTAGATGCTGGTTTATACTGAAGATAGACACAAAATGCTGGAGTAACTCAGTTGCTCTGCAGACTTCAAAGGGCAACACTCACTGCGAGAGTCACTCCCCCGTTCTGCAGTATTGTTACAATCAACTACATGCTGTCAGCTCGTGGTGCAACAGATAGTGCAGATAGTGAATACTGTGAAACTTAGTGTTGCAGTTATGACACTCAAATAAGCGATGAGATGTGCAGGAAATTAAAAAATATATCTTCAATAAATAATGTTCCTGAATGTTGTACCCAGGGCAAAAACGTGATTAGTGCGGGTGTCAGAGATGATGGGGAGAAGGCAGGAGAATGGGGTTAGGAGGGAGAGATAGATCAGTCATGATTGAATGGCGGAATAGACGTGATGGGTCGAATGGCCTAATTCTGCTCCTATCGCTTATGATCTTATGAAAACTGAATGAATCTACCTCTGAGCAGGCATTAGACTTCACACTTTAGACACAGTGTGGAAACAGGCCCTTCGGCCCACCGAGTCGGCACCGTCCAGCGATCACCCTGTACACTAGCACTGTCTACACACTGGGGACAATTTACAATTTTTACCAAATCTAATTAACCTACACACCTGTACCTCTTTGGAACTAGAATGTTGCCTGGGTTTCAACAACTAAGTCACAGAGATAGGTTGAATAAGTTAGGTCTTTATTCTCTGGAGCGCAGAAGGTTAAGGGGGGACCTGATAGAGGTCTTTAAAATGATGAGAGGGATAGACAGAGTTGATGTGGACAAGCTTTGCCCTTTGAGAATAGGGAAGATTCAAACAGGAGGACATGACTTCAGAATTAAGGGACAGAAGTTTAGGGGTAATATGAGGGGGAACTTCTTTACGCAGTGGTAGCGGTGTGGAATGAGCTTCCAGTGGAAGTGGTGGAGGCAGGTTCATTGGTATCATGAACCTTAAAAATAAATTGGATAGGCATATGGAAAGAAGGGAATGGAGGGTTATGGTATGAGTGCAGGCAGGTGGGACTAAAGGGAAAAAAAAAAAAATTTGTTCGGCATGGACTTGTAGGGCCGAGATGGCCTGTTTCCGTGCTGTAATTGTTATATGGTTATATGGTTATATGGAGTGTGGGAGGAAACCGGAGCACCCATGTGGTCACAGGGCAAACTCCGTACAGACAGCGCCCGTAGTCAGGATCGAACCTGGGTCTCTGGCGCTGTGAGGCCGCAACTCTATCTCTACGCCATCGTGCCAGCCTCAACACAAATTAGTAGAAACAAGGAACTGCAGGTGTTGGTTTACACAAAAAGACACAAAGTGCTGCAGTAACTCAGTGGGTCAGCCAGCATCTGTGGAGAACATGGATATGAAGAAGGGTCCCAACCTGAAACGTCACCTATCCATGTCCTCCACAGATGCTGGCTGACCCGCTGAGTTACTCCAGCACATTGTGGCCTTTTGAATCAATCCTAGTGCTGGATTAAACGCAACAAAATGTTTATCAAGTACTGAGTTTTCTGCAGATCACACCTCCAATCATCTATATCTCACTAGACATCAATTAATTAAAAGTGTCTTACTCTCGTAACAGTGGCAGTGGTGTAATAATGGCCCGGATTTCAGGAAATTAGAATTACAACATTGATTGATTGCCAAATATTTGACAGCAAAATGTCCCTGTTAATCCTGCCCTTACACGCAGCCTTTTGTATCAGACAGTACGATGCCATTGTAATCACAAACCCAGCTCCCCGCCTCCTCCTTGCTAGTTCAGTCTGAAGTGAAACACAAAGTGCTGGAGGGACACAATGGGTCAGGCAGCATCTGTGAAGGGAATGGACAGACGATGTTTTGGGTTGGGACCCCACTTTAGCACTTTGTGTTTTATTCAAGATTCACGCAGCTGCAGTTCCCATCACCCCTCCTCGACCAATCACAGACTAGCCCCCACACCTGGCGGTGGCATACCTGACAGAGACCCCTTTTCAGACCAGTCCTTGGACCATTCGGATAAGTCTGAAGAAGGGTCTCTACCAGAAACGTCACCCATTCCTTCTTTCCAGAGATGCTGCCTGTCCCGCTGAGTTACTCCAGCACTTTGCGTGTTTTTTTTTTTTGCAAACCAACATCTGCAGTTCCTTGTCTCTAGTTCTAGACGCTGATGAAACCGAGCGAGAACGGCAAGACGTATTTGCTACCGGCGATGTTAACACTGGAACGAAAACAATTTGCCGCGGGCAATATTATTTTTAGAAACCAATATTTTGAATCCCTTCTCTCAGTAATCAGTACCTGTCCTCACTGCTCCATTTAGTCCAGTGGGCAGGATTGTTCTCCTGAGAGCAGTATTTTTATGCTGTCATTTATCAGAGTGATTTATACTGACAGCCGGCAAAGGGCTGCTTATGACACATTTATCCACCCGCGAACACTTCTGGGGCATTTTCTGAATTTGAAAAATGACTTCTCATGCCTCGATAGGTTGCTTTCAAAGATAAGGAGGGAAATTTGCCAAAATTCAGTGTTTGCTGAAGCAATACGATACAATACGATAGAACTTTATTGATCCCAGGAGGGAAGTTTGATGATAAATTAGTGAAGAGACATTCCAGTCAGACAGGGATTTTTGTGACAATCAAAATGAGATATTTTGATCAAACCAGCGTCATTTTTTCTTAACCGACAGCTCATGTTCCATGTAAACTTTCCTAAATGTACAAGAAATTTTGGGGGAAACTTTAATGAGTTTCGAGCTTTGGGATATAGAATGGAAACAGGCCCTTCGGATCACCGGGTCCACGCCGACAATAGATCGCTCGTTCGTGCTAGTTCCATATTATCCCACTTTCTCATCCGCTCCCTACACACCAGGGGCGATTTATAATGCTGCCTCCATCAGCAGCCTTCTTTTTAAATCAAAAAATGTATTTAATTATTAAAAAATAATATTTACACTACAATAAAACAAGCCAGAACCCAGCACCATAATACGATACAAACATATATCCATAATAGACTACTAGACAACTGTGATACAATCCTTGTATCTGGAGGATACATTCTACATCTACTATGTTAGCTTTCATTGCAAAAGGATTTGAGTATAGGAGCAGAGAGGTTCTACTGCAGTTGTACAGGGTCTTGGTGAGACCACACCTGGAGTATTGCGTACAGTTTTGGTCTCCAAATCTGAGGAAGGACATTATTGCCATAGAGGGAGTGCAGAGACGGTTCACCAGACTGATTCCTGGGATGTCAGGACTGTCTTATGAAGAAAGACTGGATAGACTTGGTTTATACTCTCTAGAATTTAGGAGATTGAGAGGGGATCTTATAGAAACTTACAAAATTCTTAAGGGGTTGGACAGGCTAGATGCAGGAAGATTGTTCCCGATGTTAGGGAAGTCCAGGACAAGGGGGTCACAGCTTAAGGATAAAGGGGAAATCCTTTAAAACCGAGATGAGAAGAACCTTTTTCACACAGAGAGTGGTGAATCTCTGGAACTCTCTGCCACAGAGGGTAGTTGAGGCCAGTTCATTGGCTATATTTAAGAGGGAGTTAGATGTGGTCCTTGTGGCTAAGGGGATCAGGGGGTATGGAGAGAAGGCAGGTACGGGATACTGAGTTGGATGATCAGCCATGATCATATTGAATGGCGGTGCAGGCTCGAAGGGCCGAATGGCCTACTCCTGCACCTAATTTCTATGTTTCTATGTTTCTATGATACAAACATATATCCATAATAGACTACTAGACAACTATGATACAATCCTTATGTAGGATACATTCTACACCCTGCGGAGCCCAGCGGTCCCGGAACTCCATCATCGTGCCCGTGGACACAAGGGCGTATTCCCTTTCTATCCGCATCCGGCCACGGACGTAACCCCGGAAAAGGGGCAGGGAACCGGTTCGGGTAGAGCACTCCACCGCCTGGCGCCTTCACTAGCGGATGGCCAGCTTGGCCATCCATCAGCAGCCTAGGCAGCACATTCCAGGCACCCACCCCCTCTGTCCTCAAGTCAAGTCAAGTCAAGAGAGTTTATTGTCATGTGTCCCAGATAGGACAATGAAATTTGTGCTTGCTGCAGCACAACAGAGCATTGTAAGCATGAATACAGAACAGTTCAGTGTGTCTATATGGCATAGACCATATATATATACACACACACACACACATAAATAAACAGATAAAGTGCAAAAGGCTATTATAGTTCGGAGTTTGTTTGATGGTGAGTTTAATAGCCTGCTGGCTGTGGGGCCCCACACACCCCAACGCACGTCCCACACACACACAGCACGGTGGTGCGCAGCGGGTGGAGCTGCTGCCGTACAGCACAAGAGTCCCGGGTTCCATCCTTACTACGGGTGCTGTCCGTACGGAGTTTGCACGTTCTCCCTGTGACCACGTGGGTTTTCTCCGGGTGCACCGGTTTCCACCCACATTCCAAAAATGTACAGGTTTGTAGGTTAAATGGCTTCTGTAAATTGTTCCCTGGTGTATAGGATGCAAATCTGGGGTAACTAGTGTAGGGGTGATGGTTGGTCCCTCAACCGTTTAGTTTAGTGATATAGCGTGGAATCAGGCCCTTTGGCCCACCAGCGGCCACCCGTACACGGATACTAGCCCTACCCACTGGAGACAATTTACAGAAGCCAATTAACCTACAAACCTGTACGTCTTTGGGATGTGGGAGAATACCAGAGCACCTGGAGAAAACCCACGCAGGTCATGGGGAGAACGCACAAAGCTCCGTACAGACAGCGCCCGTAGTCAGGATCGAACCCGGACCCTGGAGCTTACGGTTGCCAACTTTCTCCCTCCCAAATAAGGAACAAAAGGTCAAAATAAAGGACAAATTCCCGACGGCAATTCATTGACCGACTCGGCCGTGGCTGGGTGAATGATGAGTTGGCCCCGGGTGCTGGACTGTACACAAAGCTCACACCGGCGGGCCAGCGGAGGAGTTTTGGCCCGCGCGACATCGCTCGCAAAGTCCGGCGCCCCGTCCAACTCATGAACCGATGATCGGCCATGAGAAGGAGGGGGTGGTGGTGTCGTCCGTAAGCGAAGGTTCGAAGGCCGGACAGCTGGCTGGGCTGCCGACCGACGGGGCCACGGGCGAGGCGCGCTGCTGCTGCTGCACTCCATGGGCTGCACTACGTCGGGGCGGGTGAGGCGGGGCCGGACGCGGCGCTCCGACCCGACAGTCCCCTCGACCCGAGTAGTAGCGGTCAAATACGGGACAAGGGCGGTCCCGTACTAGACAAACCAACTTACATAGAAAATAGGTGCAGGAGTAGGCCATTCGGCCCTTTGGGCCAGCACCGCCGTTCATTGTGATCATGGCTGATCATCCCCACTCAGTACCCCGTTCCTGCCTTCTCCCCATATCCCCTGACTGTTATTTTTAAGAGCCCTATCTAGCTCTCTCTTGAAAGCATCCAGAGAACCGCCCTCTGAGGCAGAGAATTCCACAGACTCACCACTCTCTGTGAGAAAAAGTGTTTCCTCGTCTCCGTTCTAAATAATACGGGACAGTTGGCAACTCCACCCCTGCATCACCGTGTTCCTATTTGGGTTCCTGATGAAACGATGCAAGATGTGAAAACAAGGAGATAATCAAGAGGAGTGGCTCATCTGGTGGATTCTCTGTAATGAAGATACGGTAAAATGACTAAAGAAACAGTATTCCACACATCAAGTCAATAACCTTTCTCAAGCAGGCCTGGTAATTGGATTTGAAATGTCAGTAACCTTTTTGTTGGTTCCTTCTGCATTGAACATTTAAAGCAGGTTGTCAATGTTGCCATTGACTGTAGCAATGTGATAGATCAGTCTCATTATTTGTGTCTCCACTCAATGTTTAGCTGTAGTTTTAGTTTTGGACAATAGACAATACACAATGGGTGCAGGAGTCGGCCATTGCTCCTGCACATAGGCCCTTTCGAGCCAGGCCCCTTCGAGCCAGCACCGCCATTCAATGTGATCATGGCTGATCATCCACAATCAGCCATGATCATATTGAATGGCGGTGCAGGCTCGAAGGGCCGAATGGCCTACTCCTGCACCTAATTTCTATGTTTCTAATCAGTACCCTGTTCCTGCCTTCCCCCCATATCCCCATATCTTTAAGAGCCCTATCTAGCTCTCTCTTGAAAGCATCCAGAGAACCTGCCTCCACTGCCCTCTGAGACAGAGAATTCCTCAGACTCACCACTCTCTGTGAGAAAAAGTGTCTACTCCGCCATTCAATCATGCCTGATCCATCTTTCCCTCTCAACCACATTCTCCTGCCTTCCTCACATAACCCCGACACCCCTACTAATGAAGTATCCGCCAATCTCCGCCTTAAAAATATCCACTGACTTGGCCCCCACAGCCGTCTGTGGCAATGAGTTCCACAGATTCACCACCCTCTGACTGAAGAAATTCCTCCTCACCGCCTTCCATCTCATTCATCCTTCTTTGTAGTGATGTGTACTGTATTATTTCACGTATAGGAAGGAAAAAGTGTTTCCTTGTGTCCGTTCTAGACTTTAGAGATACAGCGTGGAAACAGGCCCTTTGCCCCACCCGTCCCCGCGCCGACCAGCGATCACCCCGCACGCTAGTACTATCCTACAGGAGTTGTTACAGGAATGTATACAAGTAATGGTCAACACTTCAGTCCTCAGGCATTGTAAACTCGAGCGGAGAGCATTTTAGACTTCAGAGATCCAGTGCGGAAATAGACCCTTTGGCCCACTGAGTCCGCGCCAACCAGCGTTCACCCAGTACACTAGCGCTATCCCACGGCTACCAAGATACGCACCACTGGGAAATAAAGCAATGGGATTAGAGCATTGCTTCTATAAGAGGCATTTACGTGAGTTGCCTATGACGCAAGTCAGGGAGTGCCTGTACTTTGCTGAAAATACCCCATGCTCAATCTGCACCTGAGGATGTCACCCCATTATCCAATCTGGTCAGCATTATGATTTTACTATTAATCTGATTACAGTGTCATAGAGTGATACTGTGTGGAAACAGGCCCTTCGGCCCAACTTGCCCACACCGGCCAACATGTCCCAGCTACACCAGTCCCACATGCCTGCACTTGGTCCATATCTCTCAAAACCTGTCCTGTCCATGTACCTTGGCAGTCACCAGGTACGTTGTTTAGTAGAGTGGACAGCCGCCGGTAAGAAGAAGTTGTTCCCGATGGTTAGGGCAATGGAGAGACCTGTAGCGCCTCCCGGATGGTAAGGGGGAAAACAGTCCATGGTTGGATGAGAAGAGCTTTTTTCTTGGCGATGCTGTGGCGCCCTCCGCAGGAAGCGCTTGCTGCCAGACTCAATGTAGGGGAGCGTGGTTCATTGGCTATATTTTGGGGGATTAGATCACCCCCTGTGGCAAGGGGATCAGGGGGTATGGAGAGAAGTGTCAGGTACGTGATACTGAGTTGGATGAAGAGGCCCTTATTGAATGGCTTGCAGGCTCAAAGGGCCAAATGGCCTACACCTGTCCCCTGCTTTCGCTTGGTCTATATCTCTCAAAACCTGTCCTGTCCATGTACCTGTCTAACTGCTTCTTAAACGTCAGGATAGTTCCAGCCTCAACTGCCTCCTCCGGCAGCTCATTCCGTACACCCACCACCCTTCTTTGCGTGGAAAAAGATACCCCTCAGATTGTTATTAAGTCTTTCCCTCGTCACCTTCAACCTATGTCCTCTGGTTCTCGATTCCCGATATATAACCATTTCTCTGCAGGTCTCGCCCGGACAGGGCTCGGATTCTTGCCGCTGGTAACTTGTGCATCTATCAGGCTGTTGCAATGAATCCCATGGGGACCCTTGAAATAAACAGAGTCCAGAGGTTGACAAGTGAGTAGAAAATCCAACTCCAAAACCATCAGCTGCAGAAGGCAGTGTGTTGCCTGGCAACGGCAGGAGTCTGAAGAGCCACTAATACAATGCTTGCTGATTGATAAAGGGAAATTACTGTAATTGCCAGAGTCAAGCTTAAAGAAGTAAAATTAAAATTATAAAGGACAAGCGCAGTATCTGGAACTAACCTCAGGGGCCTTTGCTGATTGTAGTCGCAGGCTGGCTGGCTGGAGGGGACAGGGAGATCAGAATGGAAACTCCACTGAATCCAATTTGTGGGCAATGGAAGAAATGTGGCTGAATATTTGATTGTAAGGAGGATTAGAGAGAGGGGGAGGAGAGGAGGGGGGGGGGGGGAGAGAGACCGAGAGATAGAGAGGAGAAAGTCGTACCTTGAGGAGATTTTGCATTGGACAGGACATAGGGTGCCACGGTGGTAGAGCTGCTGCCCCACAGGCACCCTGGTTCAATACTGACTACGGGCGCTGTCTGTACGGAGTTTGCACGTGCTCCCCTTGACCTGCGTGGGTTTTCTCCGAGGGAGCTCTGGTTTCCTCCCGCGCGCCAAAGCCGTGCGTGTTTGCAGGTTAATTGGCCTGGTGTCATTGTAGATTGTCCCGACTGCATTAGTGTTAGTGTGCGGGGATCGCTGGTCGGCACGGACTCACTCGGTGGGCTGAAGGGCCTGTTTCCGCGCTGTATCTCTAAACTAAACTAAAGTAAAAATGTGTAGGAAAGAACTGCAGGTGCTGGTTTATGTCGAAGAAGAACAAGAGGAACTCAGTGAAGGACAACTTCTTCAATGTTGGCATAACTTGGGGAGATTTCACAATGGAACAGACAAGATGTGTGAAACGTGTTTAAGAAGGAACTGCAGATGCTGGAGAATCGAAGGTACACAAAAAAGCTGGAGAAACTCAGCGGGTGCAGCAGCATCTAGGGAGCGAAGGAAATAGGCAACGTTTCGGGCCGAAACCCTTCTTCAGAGAAGATGTGAAAGGTGTCTGAAGAAGAAGGGGTTCAACCTGAAACACCACCCATCCTTTCTCTCCAGAGATGCTGCCTGTCCCGCTGGGTTACCGAGGGGGGATCTTGAGCTGAAGATTGAGGGGGGATCTTATAGAAACTTACAAAACTCTTAAGGGGTTGGACAGGCTAGATGCAGGAAGATTGTTCCCGATGTTGGGGAAGTCCAGAACAAGGGGTCACAGTTTAAGGATAAGGGGGAAATCTTTTAAAACTGAGATGAGAAAAACTTTTTTCACACAGAGAGTGGTGAATCTCTGGAACTCTCTGCCACAGAGGGTAGTTGAGGCCAGTTCATTGGCTATATTTAAGAGGGAGTTAGATGTGGCCCTTGTGGCTAAAGGGATCAGGGGGCATGGAGAGAAGGCAGGTACAGGATACTGAGTTGGATGATCAGCCATGATCATATTGAATGGCGGTGCAGGCTCGAAGGGCCGAATGGCCTCTACTCCTGCACCTATTGTCTAGGTTTCTATGTTACTCCAACACCTTGTGTCCATGTTACGTAATGTATGCGTTTCCTTGCCCAGGACTGGCTGGTTTAACCATCTGGTCGAGTGAATCTCTGGTCTGTGTTGTTTGCTGAAGGATGACAATTCCTATGTTTCCATCATTTTTCTTTCTCTATTTGTCAAATGTATTTGCCATCTGGATGAACACTGCAGTGAGAACGAGCCAGCTATTAAATATTTACCCACTCAATCCTCCCGTACATGTGGCCTGATCAATTGCAGAGGTTTGCTTTACTTCCGAGACGTGACTGAGAGTCAGGTAAATGATTGTTTTACTGATGTCATCGACTGATAGAGAGACACAGTGTGGGGAAACCGGGGCCCTTCGGCCTGACCCGCCCATGCTGACCAGGATGCCTCATATAGGTAGTCCCATTTGCCCGCATTTGGTCCATATTGTGGTCAGGTCGAGGGGAGTTCCCCCCCGCTATGGGTACCATATAATCCCGTGCTACCTGCTCCATGGTCAGATAGTCAGAGACTAAACAGTGGTTTGTCAGGTGAGGAGGGGGCTGTGGACCCCCAGCAGGACCAAACACAAATGTGTTTTAGATTTAGATTAGATTCCTTTATTTGTCATCCAGACCTTTCGGTCTGAACGAAATTTCGTTGCCTGCAGTCATACATATAATAATAAATAACAAAACACACAATAAACACAAATTAACATCCACCACAGTGAGTTCACCAGGCACCTCCTCACTGTGATGGAGGCAAAAGTTTTAAAGTCACTGTCTCTTCCCTCCTTATTCTCCCTCTGCGCTGAGGCGATCCAGGTTCATGTGTGTATATATTTATATGATGGTACTAGACTAAGTGGGACCCATTGGGTCCCATGTTCACATAGGAGGGCTGGTCCCCCGACGCAATATTCCACCTCTCCACCAATTCCACCTCTCCACCAATTACTGCAACCCAAACAACCATTTGCAGTGCATTTTTACTTCAACCCAAACAACCATTTGCAGTGCATTTTTACTTCAAACCAACCATATTTTCATTTTCAAACCACATTAAGGGCACTCACAGTTGATTAGACATGTGTTCAGTGTTATTCAGAGCTCAGAGAGACATGACCCTCTGACTTCCTCCATCTTGCAGTGACTGAGTGAGGCACACCACTTCCTGGTTTTATAGTCCCTCTCCCTCTCTCCAGCAGGGGCAGCAGAGAGGATGGCAAATTATTTAAAAACATTAATATCTCTCTGATTTTTCATCGATGGGAAAAATCCTCCAGTCCCGGAAGGCGGAGGGGGGCTCTGAGCGAGGTGGCCAAAAATGACGGCCATAGGTGGCGGCGTTCTCTCGGATATCGCAGCACAGCAAGCCAAAGCGGTCAAGATCAGACTTTTAGTAATATATAAATATGGACACACTGATCTGTTTTGTAGTAAATGCCTACTATGTTCTGTCTGCTGAAGCAAAGCAAGAATTTCATTTTCCTATCAGGGACACATGACAATAAACTCACTTGAACTTGAACTTGAACACCTGTCAAAGGGTGGATGAGCTCCTAGCGAGCCGACGGCCATCCACACTTCAGTAGAAGTTGCGATCATTGTCGCACACGGCATGGTAAGGAACGATGATGAAGCACACACACACACACACCAACATCTTACACTGCCAGCGGCGGAAGTCCGCAGGAACTGGAGGACGGAGATGTGCCGTGCGTCCGTCACCGTTCCCGCCGGAAACCAACGCCGCTGCGTCGCTAATGTTTATAACGATAACGAATGAATGAATGAATGAATGAATGAATGAATGAATGGTCCATATCGCAAGAAACCTTTTCTTGTCCAAGTGTCTTTGATATGGTGTTTCAGAAGGAACTGCAGATGCTGGAAAATCGAAGGTAGACAAAAGTGCTGGAGAAACTCAGTGGGTGCGGCAGCATCTATGGAGCGAAGGAAATAGGCAACGTTTCGGGCCGAAACCCTTCCGGGTTTCGGCCCGAAACGTTGCCTATTTCCTATTTATAACCACATAACCATATAACAATTACAGCACGGAAACAGGCCATCTCGGCCCTACAAGTCCATGCCGAACATATTTTTTTCCCCTTAGTCCCACCTGCCTGCACTCGTACCATAACCCTCCATTCCCTTCTCATCCATATGCCTATCCAATTTATTTTTAAATGATACCAATGAACCTGCCTCCACCACTTCCACTGGGAGCTCATTCCACACCGCCACCACTCTCTGCGTAAAGAAGTTCCCCCTCATATTACCCCTCATTTCATCGCCTATTTCCTTCGCTCCTTAGATGCTGCCACACCCGCTGAGTTTCTCCAGCACTTTTGTCTGTCTTTGACATGTAGTTACTGTACCTGCTTCAACTACCTCTTCTGGCAAAGGTAGACACAGAGTGCTGGAGTAACTCAGCAGGCCAGGCAACATCCAGAGATGCTGCCTGTCCCCGCAGAAAATATTCCTTCTCTCCAGAGATGCTGCCTGTCCCCGCTGAGTTACTCCAGCACTTTGTGTCAATCTTCGGTGTAAAACCAGCATCTGCAGTTCCTTCTTTCACATTGATTCTGTTATCTACTCTGACACATTTCTTCAGACATCCTTCCTCCTCCGACAGCTGGTTCCACATACCCACCACCCTCTGTGCGAAGAGGTTACCCCTCAGGTTCCTATTAAATCTACCCCCCCCCCATCCCCCTCACCTTAAACCTATATGGTTTACGGGAGGTAAAACAACAAAAACAGACTTGGTTGGTAGTCCCCTTTCTGCGGAGTTTAATGTTATAATAGAGCGATTGTTCCTATTTTCTTTTTCTTTCTTTTCTAGGGTCTACTTTCTCACTTTACTTCCTTCTCTAACTTCTTTTCTAAGGGGCTTTCTTTTCCCAACACTCTCTTGCACTTCACGACTCTTGCGCACTTTCTTTACTTTCTTTACTTCTATCTTTTTCTTAAAGCTCCAAAAAAAAAAGAATTAAGATATATGTGTTGTGTAGTATTGTAATTTACCGTACTTCTAATTTTAAAAAAAAAATTAAAAAAAAAACCCTATATGGTTTACAATTCCCCTGCTCCGGGCAAGAGACTCCTGTGCTTCTACCCGATCTATTCCTCTCGTGATTTTGTACACCTCTATCAGATCACCCCTCATCCTCCTGCGCTCCAAAGATTAGGATCCTAGCCTGTCTAACCTCTCCTGATAGCTCAGGCCCTCGAAATCCTTTTGAAGTCTTCTCAGTCCCCTTTCCAGCTTGACACCATCTTTCTTATCACATGGTGCCCCCACAACAGAACACAATATTCTAAATGCCACCTCACCAATGTCTTATACGACTGCAACATGACCTCCCAACTTCTACACTCAATGCCTCAATACTCCGACTGATGAAGGCCAATTTGCCAATAGCCATTTTGACCACCCTGCGGTGCCACTTTCAAGGGACCTTGCACCTCCACTCCTAGATCCCTCTGCTCTACAACACTCCCCAGACCGTGACCATTCACTGTGTAGGTCCCTGCCCATGTTAGACTTCCCAAAAAGCAAGACCTCACATTCCTCTGTATTGAATTCCATCGACCATTCCTCAGCCCACATACCCAACCCAATCAAGATGGTGCTGCAATTTTTTTACAACCACTGTTGACAACACCACCCACTTTACACGCACATGTATCTCAGAGGTTTCAGGTATACAATTGTCACCTGTACCGAGGTACAGTGAAAAGCTTTGTTTTGCACGCTGTACAAACAGGTCATATATACCACACCACACAGTGGCGCAGCAGTAGAGTTGTTACCTCACAACGCGCCAGAGATCCGGGTTCCATCCTGACTACCAGTGTTGTCAGTATCCATTCGCGGGTCCAGGCAGCGGGCAGTCGATGGCCGCACAGCGGTCGGCTGCCTGCCCCTTTTACCGGGGTTACGTCCGTGCCCGCGCGGTGTCCCTGGAGAGGGAACACGCCGTGTCCACGGGGACTTCCATAAACGCTGGTCACCACGGGAGATCGAATGTATTGTTGATAAAAATGTTAATATTTTAATTTGATGACTTTGTTTGTAAAATGCCAATGTAGGCGATCTTTGATCGTGTTACTACTTAGTATTTTTGTTTGTTCTGAATAAAAGCATTTTGTATGAATTTTTAAAAAATAAATAAATAAATAAATAAATAAAAAAAAAAAAAAAAAAAAAAAAATTAAAAAATGAAGAAAAAGGTAAAAAGTATTGGAGACAATGTAATAATAACTGACAATATTATTAATTTAAAAATGTAAGACAGTAATGATGTAATAGATTATGTACCTATCTCCAATAAAAAATATTTTCAAAAAAAAAAAAAGTGTGGTCAGTATGTAGTTTTCACGTTCTCCCTGTGACCACGTGGGTTTTCTCCAGGTGCTCTGGTTTCCTCCCACATCCCAAAGATGTGCAGGCTTGTAGGCAAGCCGGCTCCTGTATCATGTCCTCAGTGTTAGGGATCATGTTCTGTATCATGTTCCCTGGTCCCCTGTATCCCCTGTATCCTGTCCCCTGTATCATGTCCCCTGGTCCCCTGTATCCTGTCCCCTGTATCATGTCCCCTGCTGTACGGGGATCGCTGGTCAGCGTGGACTCGATGGACCGAAGGGCCTGTTTCCATGCAGTGTCTCTAAAACAAACCAAACTGAACTTAATCATGCATAAATACAACCGATTCATAGAAACATAGAAATTAGGTGCAGGAGTAGTCCATTCGGCCCTTCGAGCCTGCACCGCCATTCAATATGATCATGGCTGATCATCCAACTCAGTATCCTGTACCTGCCTTCTCTCCATACCCCCTGATCCCCTTTAGCCAGAAGGGCCACATCTAACTCCCTCTTAAATATAGCCAATGAACTGGCCTCAACTACCCTCTGCGGCAGAGAGTTCCAGAGATTCACCACTCTCTGTGTGAAAAAAGTTCTTCTCATCTCAGTTTTAAAGGATTTCCCCTTTATCCTTAAGATTCAAACTCAAGGAGCTAAAGGGAAGGATATGGAGAGCAGGATATAGTTCTCAGCATTGTAGCGCACCAGTTCCATCGGCAATGCTTGAAATACATACGACAGATATCAGGGAACAAAGTCGCACACCAACATCATAACGCAAGACTTGCACAAGAGATAAATGATTCAACAGCTTCTATTAAAAAAAAAAATTCATCCCAGGAAATGGAGCCGGACTCTGCATACAAAGTACCCATCCAATACTGCTGATGTCTTTGAAAAGAAGAGAAAGTGGAATGACTGAGAACGAGAGCAATCACTGTGTGAAGTGAATGACAAAGACACTTTAGACAGGGCACAAGGACACATTGGAGGAGCAGCAACTCATATTTCACTTGGGTAGTTTACACCCCAGCGGTATGAACATTGACATCTCCAACTTCAGACAGTCCTTGCTTTCTCCCTCCCTCCCTCCCTCCCTCCCCTCCCCCATTCGCCAACTCATCTTACTGTCTCCGCCTACATTCTAACGTTGTCCCGCCCCCTCCCCCTCCCCCGGCACCAGTCTGAAGAAGGGTCTCAACCCGAAAGGTCGCCCATTCCTTCTCTCCGGGGATGCTGCCTGTCCCGCTGAGTTACTCCAGAATGTTGTGTCTACCAACAGGACACAAGGCGCTGGAGTAACTCAGCGGGTCAGGCAGCATCTCTGGAGAACATGGACAGATGACGTTTTGATTTTGGGACAGAGTGAAGAAGGGTCATGGAAACATAGAAACATAGACACTAGGTGCAGGAACGGGCCATTCGGTCCTTCGAACCAGCACCGCCATTCAATATGATCATGGCTAATCATCCAAAATTAGTACCCCGTTCCTGCTTGAATATCCCTTGATTCCATTAGCCCCAAGAGCTACATCTGACTCTCGCTTGAATACATCTGACTCAACTGACATCTGTCCTGACTCGAAACTTCCACTATCCATGTTCTCCAGAGATGTTGCCTGTCCCGCTGAGGTACTCCAGCATTTTGTGTCTATCTTCAGTAAACCTCTGATAGTTTTATATAATAGACAATAATACACAGTAGGTGCAGGAGTAGGCCATTCAGCCCTTCGAGCCAGCACCGCCATTCAATGTGATCATGGCTGATCATCCCCAATCAGTACCCCATTCCTGCCTTCTCCCCATATCCCCTGACTCCGCTATTTTTAAGAGCCCTATCTAGCTCTCTCTTGAAAGCCTCCAGAGAACCTGCCTCCACCGCCCTCTGAGGCAGAGAATTCCACAGACTCACCACCTTCTGTGAGAAAAAGTGTTTCCTCGTCTCCGTTCTAATTCTAATATATTCTATCAGGTCTCCCCTCAAACTCTGGCATCTCGGAGAAAACAATCCGTCCAACTTATCCTTGTAGCGAACACCTCCTAATCCAGGCCTCATCCTGGTAAACCTCTAGTGCACCTTCTCCAGAACCCCCACACACGTCCTGTGATGGAGCGACCAGAACTGTGCACAATTGCCCAACTAATGCAATGAAAGTGGTCGCAACGTTACTGTAGGAAACATTCACAAAGATATGGTGCACATTGGGTCCAAAGGAAATGCACTGAAGGATGCATTCGATGTCCAATAGAGTAATGAAAGGTTTAGACAGAAGAAGGGTCTCGACCTGAAACGGCATCTATTCCATTTCTCCAGAGATGCTGCCTGACCCGCTGAGTTACTCCAGCTAGATGCAGGAAGATTGTTCCCGATGTTGGGGAAGTCCAGGACAAGGGGTCACAGCTTAAGGATAAGGGGGAAATCCTTTAAAACCGAGATGAGAAGAACTTTTTTCACACAGAGAGTGGTGAATCTCTGGAACTCTCTGCCACAGAGGGTAGTTGAGGCCAGTTCATTGGCTATATTTAAGAGGGAGTTAGATGTGGCCCTTCTGGCTAAGGGGATCAGGGGGTATGGAGTGAAGGCAGGTACGGGATACCGAGTTGGATGATCAGCCATGATCATATTGAATGGCGGTGCAGGCTCGAAGGGCCGAATGGCCTACTCCTGCACCTAATTTCTATGTTTCTATGTTTCTATGTTTTTGTGCCCATCAAGGGTTAGTTTAGTTCATGGTCACGTGTACCGAGGTACAGTGAACAGTTCTGTAAAAGGGCACACGCTGGAAACATAGAAAATAGGTGCAGGAGGAGGCCATTCAGCCCTTCAAGCCAGCACATTCATTGTGATCATGGCTAATCGTCCCCTATCAATAACCCGTGCCTGCCTTCTCCCTGTACCCCTTGACTCCACTAGCCCCTAGAGCTCTATCTAACTCTCTCTTAAATTCATCCAGTGACTTGGCCTCCACTGCCCTCTGTGGCAGGGAATTCCATAAATTCACGACTCTCTGGGTGAAAACGTTTTTTCTCACCTCAGTCTTAAATGACCTCCCCTTTATTCTAAGACTGTGGCCCCTGGTTCTGGACTCTTTTTCCTGCATCTAGCTTGTCCAGTCTTTTTATAATTTTATATGTTTCTATAAGATACCCCCTCATCCTTCTAAACTCCAGCGAATACAAGCCTAGTCTTTTCAATCTTATTACTGCATTGCTGGGACAACCTATGTATCATTGAAACACTTGGGCGACATGGTGGAGTCGTTGCCTTACAGCGGCAGAGACGCGGGTTCGATCCCGACTGCGGGTGCTGTCTGTACGAAGTTTTTACCTTCTCCCCGTGGGTTTTCTCCGAGATCTTCGATTTCCTCCCACACTCCAAAGACGTGCAGGTTTGTACGTTAATTGGCTTGGAATAACTGTAAATTGTCCCTGTAGGACAGCGTTAATGTGCGGGGATCGCTGGTCGATGCAGACTCTGAAGGGCCTGTTTCCACGCTAGATCTCTAAACTAAAAATTAAACCTTGCACCCTAGGTGTCAAGTCAAGTTGAGCTGAATTTATTCTCATGAGTATTATTCGCAGAAGTATGGTACAATGAAAAAATGTCACACACAGCAACATCACAAACTCAGACAGACAGACAAAAACATCAATGATACATAACCCATACATACATTACTTATATCTTCTGTAAGAGAGTAAAGATGCTTCTAATATAAATAAAACCAAGTTGAATCTGAAAGTTTGGAAAGTAGGTTATTCCTGTTTTTTGATTTTTTAAGGTAGACAAAAATGCTGGAGAAAATCTATGGAGCGAAGGAAATAGGCATCATTTCGGGCCGAAACGTCGCCTGTCCATATTTCCCAGGGATGCTGCCTGACCCGCTAAGTTACTCCAGCACTTGGCATCTTTTTTTCACCTGTTACTTGTAACTGTTACACTGTTAGTTCCCTCACCGCCCCCAACATACATGATTGAGGGTTTGGACACGCTGGAGGCAGGAAACATGTTCCCGATGTTGGGGGAGTCCAGAACCTGGGGCCACAGTTTAAGAATAAGGGGTAAGCCATTTAGAACAGAGGTGAGGAAAAACCTTTTCACCCAGAGAGTTGTTAGTGTGGAATTCTCTGCCTCAGAAGGTAGTGGAGGCCAATTCTCTGGATACTTTCAAGAGAGAGCTAGATAGGGCTCTTAAAGATAGCAGAGACAGGGGATATGGGGGGAAGGCAGGAACGGGGTACTGATTGGGGATGATCAGCCATGATCACATTGAATGGCGGTGCTGGCTCGAAGGGCCGAATGGCCTACTCCTGCACTAATTGTCTATTGCCTAAAAAAAGAGGGGGGGGGGGGGGGGCGGGGTCTCGCCCAAGTCCTTCTGAAAACGTCCATAACTCTCTGCCCCTGCATCTAGCACCAGAAACTGTGCACTTACACTTGCACTTACAAGATCCAAACAAAAAAACAATTCTCACTCTTATTTTTTTTAATGTTTACTCTTATAATTCCGAGGGAACCTTTCAGTGTAAATAAAGGGGGGTCGGGGGGTGGACTGGAAGAATGATTGGAAAATTTGCAGTTTTGAAAATCTTTTTTAAGATGATAAAGGATAAAAAGCGTCAAAGGCAGGTCGCTGCTATAGGCGCCAGGGGGCAGTGTTACTAGTTTCTGCAAAATAGCCCCTTTTGAAATATAACCAAAAGCATCTTAAAAACATCTCTCTCTCTCTCTCACACACACACACACACATACACACACACACACACAGACACACACACACACACACACACACACACACACACACACACACACAGACACACACACACACACAGACACACAGCCACACACACACACACACACACACACACACACACACACACACACACACACACACACACACACACACACACACACACACACACACACAGACACACACACATACATACACACACACAGACACACACATACACACACACACACACACACACACACACACACACACACACACACACACACACACACACACACACACACACACACACACACACACACACACACACACACACACACACACACACACACACACACACACACACACACACACACACACACACACACACACACACACACACACACACACACACACACACACACACACACACACACACACACACACACACACACACACACACACACACACACACACACACACACACACACACACACACACACACACACACAGACACACACAGACACAGACACACACACACATACACAGACACAGACACACACACACACACTCACACCCAAATACAGAAACAAGCGAAAATGCACATTGGAAAATCAACAGACGAAACAACCAACTGTAAGTCACGTTTGCATTTTTGGAGGAAGGCATAAAAATAAATATATTTGATTTTTGAAAATACATCTCTCGCCTTTTAGTTAGTTAGACAGTACATCGCTGTCAAAACCTTCCCCGCATCTCAGTGAAATTACTGTCAACATCTTACAGGGAGAATTATCCCTTTCAGATACTAATTCTGTCTAGAAATCACAAATGCGCTTGATGTTTTACTGCAGGAAGGGCTCATCCGTGCAGTGGATGCCCCGGCGCTGGGTGGTACAACAAACAAACAGCAAGGTGTTCAGAACAGTTTGCAATGTTCCCAGCGAGATAAATCAAGACTGGAAACAAAATGTCAGCAGCGCTTGCATACATGTCATTGTGCACATCGCTGCATCCATCCCAGCTTCTGCCCCTCTGTGATGCATCAGTCAGATGCGTGTGTGTGTGTCCCTGCTCCCGTCTCAGCTTCACAATCCCCCCATGCCAAGATCATCCCACCCGAATGAAACCTTACCTTCGTATCGCTGCGACAACGGCCCCGTCCGCTTGCCTTGTGTGTATGTGTGTGTGTGTGTGTGTGTGTGTGTGAGTGTAGCTCTCTCTCCCCCTCTTCTCTCTCTGTGTCTGACTCGACTGTATCTCTATCCAGCCAGCCAGTCTAAAACAACAAGTTGCAGCCTTCAAAAGGTGGGACTTTCCTTTTCGATTCCAGCTTGAAATCTCTGTTTTGCCTCCCCTCCCCTCCCCTCCCCTCCTTCTTTTCGCCCTCTCCCTATAAAACCACAGCGATCGAACTCACAGTCACATCGCGTTTTCATCCTGGGGCGACTTCCAGCTTCTCCATCCAAGACGAAGAGGAGAGACTCTCTCTTCAATTCCTCGCCAGCGCCGTCTCTTTGCAACGAGGCGGAGAGAACGTGTGTGTCGGTGGGCGACTGTAAGCTGAGAGATAGAGAGACAGAGACTAAGTCTTAAACTCATTTGCTCGTTAGAGCGAATATTTGTTTAAGAAGGAACTGCAGATGCTGGAAAATCGAAGGTACACAAAAAAAAAAGCTGGAGAAACTCAGCGGGTGCAGCAGCATCTATGGAGCGAAGGAAATAGGCAACGTTTCGGGACGAAACGTTGCCTATTTCCTTCGCTCCATAGATGCTGCTGCACCCGCTGAGTTTCTCCAGCTTTTTTTTTGTGTACAGAGCGAATATTGATATGTTTCAATTAAATCGAGAACATTCATTAAAACACAACAGTCTGCCTTCCTTTACGAGGGAAGTCACGATTAGATTTTTTCCTTCCAAGTGAAAATCGCTTGGAGCCTGGAAGTTTAAGGGAAAATAGCCTTCAAAATAAAGTACCTATTTCCAAATCGCTCGTTTTTATGCCTGAAACCACGTCAAATGCGGTAACGTGTTTACTTTTCGAAGTGCTCTAGCTGCTCACATTTCAGATGGAGATATTTAGATACCTACTAGGCTAAGTGGGACCCGTTGGGTCCCAGCATCACACGGGAGGGCTGGGCCCCCAACGCAATATTCCACCTCCCCACCAATTCCAATATTGGTGGCCAGTGGGGGGGGGGGAGGGGTCTGGAGTGCTAGTATCGGCGTTGTGGGCTGAAGGGACTGGTTTCCAGAGGGCTAGTGTGGACATTGTGGGCCGAATGGATTTCTTGGGCTGGCGGCTCAGTCACTCAAGCCTGTTGTGCTGGCAGCTCACTCACTCACGGCTGGTGGGCTGGCAGTTGACACGGCTATTCCTTGAAGTCAAGATTAGACTTTTAATTATATAGAAGGCAAGGCAACTTTAATTAGGCAAGGCAACTTTAATTAGGCAAGGCAACTTTAATTAGGCAAGGCAACTTTAATTAGGCAAGGCAACTTTAATTAGGCAAGGCAACTTTAATTAGGCTAGGCAACACAGCTTTAGCATTTCCAAACCAAAGCCAACACAGCTTTAGCATTTCCAAACCAAAGCCAACACAGCTTTAGCATTTCCAAACCAAAGGCAACACAGCATTAGCATTTCCAAACTATATTTTCAAACCACATTAAGGGCACTGACAGGTCAGTAAAACCACTCACAGTTTAGTAGACATGTGTTCAGTGTTGTTCTCAGCTCTGACTGAGAGACGTGACCCTCTCGCTCCCCCATCTTGCAGAGACTAACTGAGGCACTCAACACTTCCATGTTTTATAGTCCCTCCGGAAGGGGGGGTGGCCTTCAGGAGAGAGAATCTCAACATTTTTTAAACACTAATAACTCTTTTATTTTTCATTGATGGGAAAGTCCTCTTGTCCTGCGCAGCGGAGGGGGACTCTAAGATGGCCAAAAACCACAGCCGTAAGTGGCAGCGTTTTTTTTCTAAAATCAATATACAGAACAACAGGGAAGTGGTCAAGATCAGACTTTTAGTAATATAGACAATAACCTTCTAAACTTCGCTGATGATAATAATGGATTCGACCAATTCATTGTCATACAGCACGGAAACAGGCCCTTCAGCCCAACTTGCCCATGCCGTCCATCGTGTGTAGTCCCACCAGCCTGCGTTTGGCCCGTATCCCTCTAAACCCATCCTATCCATGTACCTGGCTGAATGCTAGTTTTAAACCTTGTGATAGTACATCTGCCTCGACTACCTCCTCCTGCAGCTGGTTCCATGCACCCACCTATGTCTTTAACCTACAGGCCTTTAGCAATGCTGTGAGAAAATTGTGGATTAAAAGCCTTCATTTTAAGTCTTCAGTTTATATTTTGCCCTCTTCATAGGTGGCAGGGTGGCACAGTGGTAGAGTTGCTGCCTTACAGCGCCAGGGACCCGGGTTCGATCCTGACCTACGGGTGCTGTCTGTATGGAGTTTGTACCTTCTCCCCGTGACCTGTTCTGGTTTCCTCCCAAGTCAAGTCAAGTTTATTTGTCACATACACATACAAGATGTGCAGTGAAATGAAAGTGGCAATGCCTGCGGATTGTGCAAAAACAACAGAACAGAACAGAATCTGTATTTACATATTAGAGAAAAAACAGCAATTTTTAAAAGACACAACACAACAGTAAATTAGTCCCTGTTGAGATAAGAGTTTACACAGGACTGTGGGAAGAAACTCCGTCTAATCCTCTCTGTTTTCACAGCATGGCAACGGAGGCGTTTGCCTGACCGTAGCAGCTGGAACAGTCCGTTGCTGGGGTGGAAGGGGTCCCCCATAATGTCGCTGGCTCTGGATCTGTGCCTGCTGGTGTATAGGTCCTGCAGGGGGGCGAGTGTAGTTCCCATAGTGCGTTCGGCCGAACACACTACAGTCTGCAGAGCCTTCCTGTCCTGGGCAGAGCAGTTCCCAAAGCAGACGGTGATGTTGCCGGGCAAGATGCTTTCTACAGTCCCAGAGTAGGAGCACTGAAGGATCCTCAGAGAGACTCTGAATTTCCTCATTCCAACGATGCACAGGTTTGCAGGTTAATTGGCTTCAGTAAAATCAATAATTGTCCCCAGTGTGTAGGATGGTGCTAGTGAGCGGGTGATCATTGGTCGGTGAGGACTCGGTGGGCCGAAGGAATAGGTGACATTTCGGGTCGAGACCCTTCTTCAGATGGAGAGTCATCCTGCCTTCTCCCCATACTCCGCTATCTTTAAGAGCCCTCTCTAGCTTTCTCTTTAAAGTATCCAGAGAACCTGCCTAAACAGAAGATAGACACTAAATGCTGGAGTAACTCAGCGGGTCAGTCTGTAGTTTAGTTTAGTTTATTGTCACGTGTACCGAGGTACAGTGAAAAGCTTTTTGTTGCGTGCTAACCAGTCAGCGGAAAGACAATACATGATTACAATCGAGCCGTTCACAGTGTATAGATACATGATAAGGGAATAACGTTTAGTGCAAGGTAAAGCCAGCAAAGTCCGAGGGTCACCAATGAGGTAGATAGTAGTTCAGCACTGCTCTCTGGTTGTGGTGGGATGGTTCAGTTGCCTGATAACAGCTGGGAAGAAACTGTCCCTGAATCTGGAGGTGTGTGTTTTCACACTTCTGGGCTGTAGGAATGAAGAAGGGCCTCGACCTGTTCCTTCTCTCCATAGAT
Source organism: Leucoraja erinaceus (assembly GCF_028641065.1). Classification (NCBI taxonomy): domain Eukaryota; kingdom Metazoa; phylum Chordata; class Chondrichthyes; order Rajiformes; family Rajidae; genus Leucoraja; species Leucoraja erinaceus. The sequence goes on from NC_073396.1 coordinate 5,594,504, forward strand.
GCTGCCTGTCCCCGCTGAGTGACTCCAGCTTTCTGTGTTTATCTATAGCTGTAATCAGGAATCGGAATGCAAATTGAATTATCCTCTTCCCTGCTCTGCTCTGACGACCTGGACTTTATCAGAAGAGAGCAGGCCTGCTGAGTGACCTGGGGCAAAATGGTTTGCCTTAAGAGACCATGTACATCAACCAGCCTGGCTTATCAGTGAAATGTCTCCTAATTACATCACAGACTTACATAACTTACATAATTGCACAAAATGAATATCACATGAGTGTGTTCCTGGCTTCTATGGGGCACGAACAAACAGTAAAACAATCATCTTGCAAAAACAAACTCGCAGTAATCAAATATAGTCAATGTGAATCATGACGCAGCTATAATGGGACCTGGAGGTTTATTAATGAAACTGTCCATGGGTAGACTGTGACCTGCTGAACCTGAAATGCTACACTTGTCACTTTACCTCCCCTGCGACTCCATCCAAGGGCCCAAGCAGTCTTTCCAGGTGAGGCAGAGGTTCACCTGCACCTCCTCCAACCTCATCTATTGCATCCGCTGCTCTAGGTGTCAACTGCTCTACATCGGTGAGACCAAGCGCAGGCTTGGCGATCGCTTCGCCCAACACCTCCGCACAGTCCGCACTAACCAACCCGATCTCCCGGTGACTCAGCACTTCAACTCCCCCTTCCATTCCATACCCGACCTTTCTGTCCTGGGCCTCCTCCATGGCCAGAGTGAGTCCCACCGCAAATTGGAGGAGCAGCACCTCATATTTTGTTTGTTTAAGAAGGAACTGCAGATGCTGGAAGAGTAGATAAAAATGCTGGAGAAACTCAGCGGGTAAGGCAACATCTAAGGAGCGAAGGAATAGGTGACATTTAGGGCCGAGACCCTTCGACCCGAAACGTCACCTATTTCCTTCGCTCCATAGATGCTGCCGCACTCGCTGAGTTTCTCCAGCATTTTTATCTACCTTCATATTTGGGTAGTTTACACCCCAGCGGTATGAACATTGACTTCTCCAATTTCAGGTAGTCCCTGCTTTCTCCCTCCTTCCCCTCCCCTTCCCAGCTCTCCCACAGCCCACTGCCTCCGCCTCTTCCTTTCTTCTTCCCACCCCCACATCAGTCTGAAGAAGGGTCTCGACCCGAAACGTCACCTATTCCCTCGCTCCATAGATGCTGCCTCACCTGCTGAGTTCAGTTTCAGTTCAGGCCCTTTCACACCAGTGCCAATGTAAAAAAAAACTATCGGGTGGCACCATGGTGGTAGACCTGCTGCCCTCACAAGGCATCACAGCCTGGTTTCACAAAAGCTCCACCGAAGACCGCAAGCAATTGCAGGGAGCAGTGGACGCAGCCCAGACCATCGCACCGACCAACCTCCCTCCCATTGACTCTGTTAATACCTCACACTGCCTCGGCAAGACCAGCAGCATTATCAAAGACGAGCTGCACCCTGGCCACTCCCTCTTCTCCCCCCTCCCATCAGGTAAAAAGGTATAGAAGTGTGAAAACGCACACCTCCAAATTCAGGGAGAGTTACTTCCGCCAGCTGTTATCAGGCAACTGAATCATCCCACCACACCCGGAGAGACCTCACCATCTGAGCTCCTATCTAGCTCGGACTATTGCAGAACCTCGGACTATCTTTGATCGGACTTTACTGGACTTTATCTTGCACTAAACGTTATTCAGGTTATTCCCTTTAACATGTGTCTGTACACTGTGGACGGCTCGATTGTAATCATGTCTAGTCTTTCCACCGACTAGATAGCACGCAACAAACGCTTTTCACTGTACCTCGTTACATATGACAATCAACTAAACTTAACTTGACCCAGCGACCCGGATTGGATCCTGACCTGTGTGAGTGGTGTCTGTCTGTGTGGAGTTTGCACCATCTCGCTGTGACATTGGTTCTACATTAGCCCACTTTCTCATCCACTCCCGACACACGAGAGGCAATTTACTGCTTTACAGCTTCCCGTGAAATGTCCCCTCACCTCTCACCTTATGCGGTTATGGGGAGAAGGCAGGAGAATGGGGTTAGGAGGGAGAGATAGATCAGCCATGATTCAATGGTGGAGTAGACTTGATGGGCCGAATGGCCTAATTCTGCTCCTATCACTTATGACCTTAAACTAATTTGTCCGCAAAAACCAAACTATTGGATGAAGTAATCCATTCTTGAACACAAATGAAGATCCAGGTAACATTCAGGCATGGGCTGACATAAAAACAACCAGGTAATGTTACTTTAGTTTAATTTAGTTTAGTTTGGACAGGCTAGATGCAGGAAGATTGCTCCCGATGTTGGGGAAGTCCAGGACAAGGGGTCACAGCTTAAGGATAAGGGGGAAATCCTTTAAAACCGAGATGAGAAGAACTTTTTTCACACAGAGAGTGGTGAATCTCTGGAACTCTCTGCCGCAGAGGGTAGTCGAGGCCAGTTCATTGGCTATATTTAAGAGGGAGTTAGATGTGGCCCTTGTGGCTAAGGGGATCAGAGGGTATGGAGAGAAGGCAGGTACGGGATACTGAGTTGGATGATCATATTGAATGGCGGTGCAGGCTCGAAGGGCCGAATGGCCTACTCCTGCACCTAATTTCTATGTTTCTATGTTTCTATGTTTAGTTTATTTGAGGAAGGAACTGCACTTGCTGGTATAAACCAAAGATACACACAGAATGCTGGAGTAACTCAGCGAGGCAGGCAGCATCTCTGGAGAGAAGGAATGGATGAAGAAGGGTCTGGACCTGAAACGTCACCCATTCCTTCTCTCCAGAGATGCTGCCTGTCCCCCTGAGTTACTCCAGCATTCTGTGTCTATCTTAGTTTAGTTTAGTTTAGTTTAGAGATACAGCATGGAAACAGGCCCTTCGGCCCACCAAGTCCACGCTGACCTGCGATCTACTGTCCTACACACTAGGGACAATTTTGCAAACCAATTAACCCACAAACCCAAACACCTTTGCAATGTGGGAGGAAACCAGAGCACCTGGAGGAAACCCACACTGTCACAGGGAGAACGTGCAAACTCCACACAGGCAGCACCCGAGGTCAGGATCGAACCCGGGTCTCTGGCTCTGTGAGGCAGCAGCTCTACCACCGTGCCAACTAATGGGGGTATTTGGGATTAAGAAGTGAGACAAGGATGCAGATCACTGGCAAATCATTTGGAGAGAGTTGTGCCAACAAAGCAAAAAAGAAAATTCTACTTGAATTCTTCACAAGAAATAAATAATTCAGGCCTACAAGCCCAGACCTGCCGTCTCGACAGCATCGGACCAGAACCGAGATAGGAACAGATTTAAATGTAAACATATCGTAAAATTCAAGTTCAGATGACCAATATATTAATAATCAGAACAGTCTCTCCCAGTTGAAGCTGGAAAATGTAAATTAAAATAAAGACGGATATAGTATCTTAGTTCAGTTTAGTTTATTGTCACGAGCACCGAGCTACAGTGAAAAGGTTTCTTATCTCAGTGCTGCTTAAATGGCATGAACTTTGAACTCTACATTTAAGTAGCCTCTGGCAACCCCCCTCCCTATTCTTGCCCAAACCCCCGTTTCATTCCCCTCCTTCCCCCCCTTTGTCCTCTGTGCCTCACCTGGACTTGTATTCATTTATCCCCTTCCCCTCCCCCTCCATCCTTCCTCTGGCTTCACAATTCGCAACTTCACACCTTCTGTTTGTTCATTCTTGGTCTACCCCCCCCCCTTGCATGTGTCCACCTATTACTTGCCCCCCCTTGTCCCCCCCCCCCCCTCTCCCCCCCCCCTCCCCCCCCCCCCCCCCACCCCACACAATCAGTCTGAAGAAGGATCTCGACCCGAAACATCACCCATCCATGTTCTCCAGAGATGCAGAGAGTGGTGAATCTCTGGAACTCTCTGCCGCAGAGGGTAGTCGAGGCCAGCTCATTGGCTATATTTAAGAGGGAATTAGATGTGGCCCTTGTGGCTAAGGGGATCAGGGGGTATGGAGAGAAGGCAGGTACGGGATACTGAGTTGGATGATCAGCCATGATCATATTGAATGGCGGTGCAGGCTCGAAGGGCCGAATGGCCTACTCCTGCACCTAATTTCTATGTTTCTATGTTTCTATGCTGCCTGACCTGCTGAGTTACTAAAACACTGTGTGTATATTTTGTAAACCAGCATCCGCAGTTCCAAGTCTCTTCTTCTTAATACTTAATAATTACCACTTCTTAATGCTTGTTAATTCCCTTAATCACCAAGTTGGGATTTAAAAAGAGTTTTTTTTTTTGTGTGTTTTTTGTTTTTGTTTATTTTATTAGAAGTTAATACAGTACAAAACAATACAGTGGAACCTCATTTTAGGTGGCAACTAGGTCATACCGTAATCCATTCAATGTACAACCTCTAGTTTTATGTTTTGAGAAGGAAGTAAGCAAGACAAGAAAAAGAAAACAATAGAAAGGGGAAAAAGAGGAAAAATAGATGGTAGAGAATAGAAAAACGTGAAGTGTGTATATATATATAAAAAAAAGAAAAAGTGGAAAGTAGAAATAGGAGCGAAAGGCCCCTTCAAAGAGAAATTTTCAAATCTTTATTCGGAGATGTAGATCTATCCACGGCATGAACTGAAATCAGCAACCTTTAATCCGCAAATCCAAAACATTCATATTACGGAGCGAATGGTCGACCCATCAATGTCGAAACAACGGGGGAAAAGGACAATTAATTTCAACTTGTCCACTGGTTGCAAGCTGCAACTTGAGTTAGAGCTGAGTACATGAGCATTGAATAGCCATGGGTACATAAATTAATTGCTTCAATAACAAATCATCAAAAAGAGCAATTACTGAGTGGCCGATCTATGGCATTTCAGTGTTTAAGAGGGAACTGCAGATGCTGGAGAATCGAAGGTTACACAAAAAAGCTGGAGAAACTCAGCGGGTGCAGCAGCATCTATGGAGCGAAGGAAATAGGCAACGTTTCGGGCCGAAACCCAAGGGTTTCGGCCCGAAACGTTGCCTATTTCCTTCGCTCCATAGATGCTGCTGCACCCGCTGAGTTTCTCCAGCTTTTTTGTGTAACCTATGGCATTTCAGTGTTCCGCTATAAATCATTTTTTGAAAATCAAAAAAAAAAAATGTGGATGCTGGGATTCTGAAGTGTTGGGCCAGACACAAAATGCTGGAGTAACACAGCGGGACAGGCAGCTTCTCTGGAGAAGGTGACGTTTGAGGTCAACACCCTTCTTCAAGATTCGTAGAGTTCCTCCAGCATTTTCTGCCTATCTTCGGTGTAAACCAGCATCTGCAGTTCCTCCCATATTTTGTCTGCTCCACTGGGAAATCTCCTGAAGGTGTGCCGACTTGAAGAGGTTCTCCTCCTCTCACCCTCTCTCGCTGCTCCCCCTCTGTGCTTCCTCCGGCTCTGCAGCTAACCTTCCATATCTCTGTGTCTCCCTCTCCCCTCAGTCTGAAGTAAGGTCTCGACCAAAAACATCGCCCATTCCTTCTCTCCAGAGATGCTGCCTGTCCCCGCTGAGTTATTATAGCCCCGTCCCACGGTACGAGTTCATTCCAAGAGCTCTCCCGAGTTTAATAAAAAATCAAACTCGTGGTGAGCACGGAGAATGAACGTAGCGGGTACGTCGGAGCTCGGGGACGTCTCTTTGGGCTAACGGCAGGTACTCGGGGGGACTCGCTAACGGCAGGGAAGCACGGGAAGACTCGTGAAGATTTTTCAACACGATGAAAAATGTCCACGAGAGCCCCGAGTACTGACGAGTGGCCATTACCGTAAATCTCCGAGTTCGAATCAGGGCAAACTTCGGGAGAACTCTTGGAATGAACTCGTACCGTGGGACAGGGGGTTTTACTCCAGCATTTTGTGTCTATCCTTGGTGTAAACCATCATCTGCAATTCTTTCCTACACATGAATCTTTTAAATCTCTTATCCATCTGTAAATCTAGCACTATTCCTAGATTACGCGTGTGGTATCTTTCCTATTATACCTGAGCTTCAGTTGATTGTATTTGCATACAGTATTATCTGACTAGATTGGAAAGCATGCAACACAAAGTTCCCGATACTCTGGAGAAATAGCAGCCTATAACCAATACTTAATTAAATAATTCATATGGGAAAGCAGGAGATGAGGCAGCAGCTCAGCCTTGATTTAACTGAATGTCAGAGTGGACTCGAAGGAACAGAAGGAACTACACCTGCTCTTTCTAATGGTCTTAACAACTAAATTTGTGTGGTAGAGTTGCTGCCTTACAGCGCCAGAGATCCAGGTTCGATCCTGACTACGGGTGCTGTCTGTGCGGAGTTTGTACGTTCTCTCAGTGTGACCTGCGTGGGTTTTCTCCGAGATCTTTGGTTTCCTCCCGCACTCCAAAGACGTTCAGGTTTGTAAGTTAATTGGCTTTGTATAAGTGTGAATTGTCCCTACTGTGTCAGAGTCCAAGTCAATGTTATTCGTCACATGGACCCGAAGGTGCAGTGAAATGAATTTGCCAGCAGTGATACTCGTAAAAAGAACACACAATACACCATAAGATTCAACACAAACATCCACCACAGCATTCTTCACAAAGTTCAGCCAGTCCTCCTCCTCCTCCTGTGTGTGTGTGTGTGTGTGTGTGTGTGTGTGTGTGTGTGTGTGTGTGTGTGTGTGTGTGTGTGTGTGTGTGTGTGTGTGTGTGTGTGTGTGTGTGTGTGTGTGTGTGTGTGTGTGTGTGTGTGTGTGTGTGTGTGTGTGTGTGTGTGTGTGTGTGTGTGTGTGTGTGTGTGTGTGAACCACTCAATCCGTGGTTGAAAAAATAACCTCTGGTAAACCACCTTTAATGCTTCTGATGAGGCTCATCGCCCAGTGCTGTTGGATCCGGGATTCCACTGCATTAGAGGTGGTTTAATGGGATGCCTCTCAACCAGGCTGGGATACATCCCCTTAAATCACCAGAGAAGCGTTTTTTTTACACCGAAGATAGACACAAAATGCTGGTGTAACTCAGCAGGACTGGCGGCATCTCCAGAGAGAAGGAAATAGTTGACGTTGCGGGTCGAGGCCCTTCTTCAGACTGAGAGTCAGGGGAGAGGGAAATCTAGAGATATGGAAGGGTAAGGAGTGAAAACGACAAATCAAAGCAGATGATTGATAAGGAAATGTGGAATGGCTCATCGTTAGCTGAGGGGAAGGTGACAACGAGGCAACCATTAATGATTTAGATGAAGGGATTCAAAGTAGCATTAGCAAATTTGCAGATGGCACAAAGCTGGGTGGCAGTGTGAACTGTGAAATGCTATGAGGATGCAAGGTGACTTGGTTGGGTGAGTGGGCAGATGCATGGAAAATGCAGTTTAATGTGGATAAATGTGAGGTTATCCACTTTGGTGGCAAAAACAGTAAGACAGATTATTATCTGAATGGTAAGTTGGGAAAAGGGGATGTACAACGGGATCTTGGGGTCCTTGTTCATCAGTCACTGAAAGTAAGCATGCAGGTGCAGCAGGCAGTGAAGAAAGCGAATGGCATGTTGGCCTTCATAATAAGAGGAGTTGAGTGTAGGAGCAAAGAGGTCCTTCTGCAGTTGTACAGGGCCCTAGTGAGACCACACCTGGAGTATTGTGTGCAGTTTTGGTCTCCAAACTTGAGGAAGGACATTCTTGCTATTGAGAGAGTACAGCGCAGGTTCACCAGGTTCATTTCCAGGATAGCGGGATTGTCATATGCTGAGAGAATGGAGTGGCTGGGCTTGTATACTCTGGAATATAGAACGATGAGAGGGGTTCTTATTGAAACATTTAAGATTATTAAGGGTTTTGACACGCTAGAGGCAGGAAACATGTTCCCGATGTTGAGGAAGTCCAGAACCAGGGCCACAGTTTAAGAATAAGGGGTAAGCCGTTTAGAACGGAGACAAGGAAACACTTAGACGAGGAAAAACCTTTTCACACAGAAGGTTGAGAATCTGTGGAATTCTCTGCCTCAAAAGGCAGTGGAGGCCGGTTCTCTGGATACTTTCAAGAGAGAGTTAGATAGATAGAGCTCTTAAAGATAGTGGAGTCAGGGGATATGGGGAGAAGGCAGGAACGGGGTACTGTTTGTGGATGATCAGCCATGATCACAGTGAATGGCGGTGCTGGCTCGAAGGGCCGAATGGCCTACTCCTGCATCTGTTGTCTAAACAGTAATACATAATCAAGAGGACAGTAGAACTAATCGGAGAACTAGGATGTGGGAGGATTGATAAGGGGAAGGTGGCAATGAGGCATAACCTTTTCACACTAAGGGTGGTGGGTGTATGGAACGAGATGCCAGAGGAGATAGTTAGTTGAGGCAGGTACTATTGCATCATTTAAGAAACATTTGGACAGGTACATGGATAAGACGGGTTTAAAGGGATATGGGCCAAATGCAGGGAGGTGGGACTAGTGTAGATGGGACATGTTGGTCGGAGTGGACATGTTGAGCTGAATGAATGGATGATTGAATGAATGAATGATTGAATGAATGAATGAATGATTGAATACAAGTCACAGTGAAATTCTTTGCTTCCATACCCATGGTATGCCAATAGTCGCTACTTAAAGGGCACTGACAAAGTTAGGACGAATACACAGTATCCGTGCCAGGTCCCCCTTTGTTCTCCCCCCCCAACGCGGGGTCCCCATTGTTCATTGACCCAAGGGCATTTTTCCACACTGTATTACGCTACAACTCCATCACCTGCTACCCCACTTTAAATCGAGACCCCAGCACCTCCTGTGTAGGAAGGAATTGCAGATGCTGATTTAAACCGAAGACAGACACAAAATGCTGCAGGAACTCAGCGGGACAGGAAGGATCTCAGGAAAGAAGGAATGGGAGACTTTTCGGGTCGAGACCCCTCTTCAGACTGACACCAGACTGACACCAGTCTGAAGAAGGGACTCAACCCAAAACGTCACCCATTCCTTCTCTCCAGAGATGCTGCCTGTCCCGCTGAGTTAAGGGCCTGTCCCACGAGCATGCGACTCTATGCGGCAAGCGCGACCTAACCAGAAGTGGGGGCCGCGCGGAGATCGAGTTAGTGACATGAAGTGCGAGCGAAGTCCGCGGGAAGTTTGCGCGTGACGTACAGCGTCGAGGCGGCTGCGGGCCGGCAGGCCGTTGCCGCGCGGAATTTTTGAACACGGTCAGTTTTTCGGAGCCTATGACACCTGCTCGCTCAGTACTTTCATTCTCCGTGTTATGGGGTAGAAATTGGTTATTGTTTTCCAGGTTTAGGCCCCTACACCAACTCTCCCCAACTTCTACAGATGCACCATTCTACATAGCGCAATGTCGGGACCAGCTCCGCACAACTCTATACGGCTCCGGCGATCGAAGTGGGACCGGCCCCGCAAGGCCGTACGGCTCAAGTGACCACGTTAGGTTGCGCTTGCCGCATGGAGTTGCTCAGGTCCCGCTTGCCGCATGGAGTCGCATGCTCGTGGGACAGGCCCTTTATTTACTCCAACATTTTGTGTCGTTCACCAGCGTCTCCTTATCAGTTGAATCACCCAGTCTCTCTGCTCTTCAGAATTTCTAAGATGTAGCAATTTTCTTATCTGCCACAAATGGATGAATGGAGATGCATCGCAGATGTACAAACAATTGTATTCTGTGAACTGTTGTTGCCTTTTTCCAGAGTTCATCTCTGGACCAGATAAACGTATGATAAATATCTACGCAAGTGAGACTGGCTTGGAAGTGGAGAGCGAGAGAAATCTTGGCTCAGTGTGATTTATTGTAGCAATAACAAATGGCCATGTTGCTCTGTACTAAGATGTATCGTTGACTCACCTGCTCGCTCGGTACTTCCATTCTCCCGTATTATAGGGTGGAAATTGGTTATTGTTTTCCAGGTTTAGTCCCCTACACCAACTCTCCCCAACTTCTACAGATGCACCACAGAAAGCTTTTTATCAGGATGCACCACAGCTTGGTTTGGGAACAGCTCCAACATCCAAGACCGCAAGAAATTGCGGCGAATTGTGGACGCAGCCCAGGCCATCACACAAACCATCTTCCCCTTCCATTGTCTCCATTTATACCTCACGCTACCTCGGCAAGGCCAGCAGCATAATCAAGGATGAGTCGCACCCCGGCCACTCCGTCTTCTACCCTCTCCCATCTGGCAAGAGGTACAGAAGTGTGAAAATGTACACCTCCAGATTCAGGGACAGTTTCTTCCCAGCTGTTATCAGGCAGCTGAACCATCCTACCAGAACCAGAGAGCGGTCCTGAACGACTTTCTACCTCATTGGTGACCCTCGGACTCTCCTGGACCGGACTTTGCTGGCTTTAGCTTGCACTAAACGTTATTCCCTTATCATGTATCTCGACACTGTAAATGGATCGATTGTAATCATGTATTGTCTTTCTACTGGATAACACGCGACAAAAAGCTTTTCACTGTATCTATATACACAATAAACCAAACTGAATTGAAGGAATAGCGCTCTACCCGATGTGGGAAAACTGAACAGGTCCCCAGATTGGATCTTGCGGTTCTCATTTGGTTGATTTGGGTGGGAAGAAGCTGTTCCTGAACCCGGAGGTCACAGTTTTCAGAAACATACCTCCTTCCCCATGGCAGGAGGGAAATGGGAGCGTGGACAGATGGTGTTCACCTGCTCCTTGTTTAATTCATGTCCAATAATCGATTCCCATCACTAAACCATTCCCCTCCTTTGAAACCATTGATTTCCCAGCTATCAATCCTGAAACTTGACATTTGCTCCAATTCCTTTTCAGCTGCTCCGTCAGGAGGTGTCATAAGGTCATAAGGTCAAAAGGTCATCAGTGATAGTAGTAGAATTAGGCCGTTCGGCCCATCAAATCTACCCCGCCATTCAATCAAGGCTGATCTATCTCTCCCTCCTAACCCCATTCTCCTGCCTTCTCCCCATAACCTCTGACACCCGTACTAATCAATACTAATCCGTACTATCTATCTATCTCTGCCTTAAAAATATCCACTGACTTGGCCTCTACAGCCTTCTGTGGCAAAGAATTCCACAGATTCACCACCCTCTGACTATCCTTGCAGTAGCTGATTCATTGATAGATTCATCAATAACAGCCAATGTTCAGACCTCAATGACTCTCCAACCACTTTGAATCAATAACTCTTATATGCCTACTGAAATAACAATATTTAAGCGGCACGGTGGCACAGCGGTAGAATCGTTGCCTCACAGCGTCAGAGACGCGGGATCAATCCCATCTACTGGTGCTGCCTGTACGGAGTTTGCACGTTCTCCCTGTGATCGAATGGGTTTTCTCCAAGATCTTCGGTTTCCTCCCACACTCCAAAGACGTACAGGTTTGTAGGTTAATTGGCTTGGAATCAATGTAAAATTGTCCCTAGTGTGTGTAGGATAGTGTTAATGTACGGGGGATCGCTGGTCGGCGCGGACTGACTCGGTCTGGCAAAGGGCCTGCTTCCGCGCTGTATCTCTAAATGAAACGAAACTAAATTTAAGACAGATTGTTCGGGTCACTACAGGGTAATGTTTCATAAATATTAAACATTCATTTCCACCACATCTGTGAACATTTTGATTTCCTCAGAATAACATTAACCTGCGTATCTTGTTTGAAACACGTGTGTTAATTCCCCGTTTTGCGCCAAATTCATTTGTTCAATTCAATTCTTCGGCTGATTATTTTTGTTGGCATAAGTTAAAGATAATTTATTGCAATACAAAAACTTAATTGGAGGCGTAGCTATACTGTTGTTGCCTCACAGCTCCAGAGACCCGGGTTCGATCCCGACTACGGACTCTTCCTGTACGGAGTTAGTGCGTTCTCCCCGTGACCGCGTGTGTTTTTGATGTGTTCTTTCTCATTGTACCGCTGCTGGCAAATTCATTTCACTTGTACTTCATGTGCAATGTGACAAATAAAACTGATTATTGATTGTTGTTGAGATTCACCAACACTACCACGGGTCAGGGGGCAGTTCCCCCCCCCCGCCACGGGTACCATGTGATCCCGTGCTACCTGCTCCGTGGTCGGATAGTCGGCAACTAAACCGTCTCCCTCAACCTGGTTTGCTAGATGAGGAGGGGGCTGTGGACCCCCAGCAGGACCAAAAATAAGACCTGTCAAAGGGCGGATGGTTCTTGGTTCTTGGTTTCTTGGTCTTCCAAAATATTCCAAATGGAATTTAAACTGGAGGTGGTACCTCATGGTGGTACCCCATCTACCCCCTACACCTCTCTCCCCCTCCTCTCCCCTACCCCTCTCTCCTCCCCCTTCTCCATCTCCCTCTCCTCACCCCTCTCCCTCTCCTCCCCCCCTCCTCCCACCCCACCCCTCTCCTCCCCCCCCCCCTTCTATCTCTACCCCACCACCTTCCCTCTCCCTCCGCCCCCTTCCCCCTACCCCTCTGTCCCTCTTCCACCTCTCCCCCTACCCCTCCCTCCCCACTCTCTCCCCCTCTCTCTCGAGCTCCTAGCGAGCCAACGGCCATCCACACTTCAGTAGAAGTTGCGATCACTGTCGTTGAGAGCCGCTGAGAGGATTCTCCCCACGCCCGGAGCACCATCACCCAGCGAAGAAGGGCCTGTAACATCGGCCCCCGTAGTGGAGACTGCGGAGGCCTCAATAGTCCCGACTATGGGTGGACAACTGGATGGGGACTGGACTTTGTGCCTTACCTCATAATGGGAACCACTGTGGGGGGATGGTTTTTATGTCTATTGTTAAATTATTTAATAATGTGTCTTATCTTTATCTGTGTGCGGCATGGCAAGACACATTTCACTACACCAATTAGTGTATGTGACAATAAATGTCCTTTGTCCTTTGTCCTTTTGTACATAGCATTGTAAGGAACTGCAGAATCACCGCCCCACCACAGATTCAACACCCAGGGGACTAGTTGTGGAAAGTGGAATGGGTCAGACACGTGTCAATGGGGCTGGCTCAGAGAGACGTCTCACATGCGTTGGGCCGCAGGGGCTGTTTCCGTGCTGCATAGCTCCACAACTCCATGCCATTAAAGGTTTCAGAGCAAACGGCCCAGGAGCCGGATCCTGTACAAACACAATGTTCCTGCTTTACATTATACAAAGTATAGGCGCAAGTTTTTTATTATCACAAGCCATTTAATTAATACACTCCTTAGGGATGCACAGCATGTACTTGCCGTATAACAAATGCCAACTTCAATCACCGCGCAATGATTTGTCAATGAAATCCCTCATAGACCAAGACCATACAACATCAATCCAACTGGCGGAAACACAGAAAGGAACAGAACTGTCAAAGGACTGCAGTAAATAACTAATCCTTCATGATCTCCTTAAATGACTTAAAATTCCGTGGCTAGTTGAAAGGCCTGGATAGAGTGGATGTGGAGAGGATGTTTCCACTAGTGGGAGAATCCAGGACTAGAGGTCACAGCCTCAGAATTAAAGGATGTTCCTTTAGGAAGGAGATGAGGAGGAATTTCTTTAGTCAGAGGGTGGTGAATCTGTGGAATTCTTTGCCACACAAGGCTGCGGAGGCCAAGTCAATGGATATTTTGAAGGCCGAGATAGACAGATTCTTGATTAGTACGGGTGTCAGGGGTTATGGGGAGACGGCAGGAGAATGGGGTTAGGAGGGAGAGATAGATCAGCCATGTTTGAATGGCAGAGGAGACTTGATGGGCCGAATGGCCTAATTCTGCTTTTTAACGTATTGGCAGCGTGATTGACAGATCCCTGCACGTACAACAACTAGGACTTGACAATGACGCCAAACCCTGCGCCTAATTCTACCATCACTTATGACCTTATGCCCTCGTGACCTGGCACCCAAAACTGCTCACAATATTCCAAATGTGGCCTTGCCGGCATCTTCAGTTCCTTGTTTCTACATTCCAACAGGTCAGAGCTGGCCTCTCTCTGTAAGCTCCCACAGCCATGTCATAAGGTCATAAGTGATTAGGAGTAGAACTAGGCCATTCAGCCCATCACGTCTACTCCGCCATTCAATCATGGCTGATCTATCTCTCCCTCCTCACTCCGTTCTCCCGCCTTCTCAATAGTCAATAGTCAATAGTCAATAGTCAATTTAATTGTCATTTGGACCCCTGGAGGTCCAAACGAAATTCCGTTTCTGCAGCCATACATTACACACAAATAGACCCCAGACACAACATAATTTACATTTTACATAAACATCCATCACATAGCTGTGATGGAAGGCCAAAAAAAAACTTATCTCTCCACTGCACTCCCCCCCCCCCCCCCCGATGTCAGAGTCAAAGTCAAAGCCCCCGGCTGGCGATGGCGATTGTCCCGCGGCCATTAAAGCCACGCCGGGTGGTGCGAGGTCGCACACCGGGTCTTGGTGTTAGAGCCCCCGGCGTGCGCTCGCAGAGTCCCGCGGCCATTCCAAGCCGCGCGGGGCAGTGATGTAGGCCCCGCTCCAGGAGCTCTTCGACCCCGCAACTCGGGCGGGAGAAGTCGCCGTTGCGAGAGCCCCGACAAGCGGTCTCCCTCCAGGGACCCGCGGGCTCCCGGTGCCGCCGTCCGCAGACCCGCAGTAGCAGCCTCCCCGTAACCCCTGACGCCCGTACAACCGTACACGCCCAAACTCCTTTCCCAGAGGGACCATTATGTGGTGATAACTGGTCGTGACAGGAGAGGAAATGAAACAAAGCAGCAAATAAAAGCACTTGGACACGCTAGTGTATTAAATTGAAGACCGGGACTTGGATTTACATTGGTGACAGTGGCGTACATAAGCAGCGTTCATTTTTCATTCAACGTAATGGTACAGCCTTTAGCTGCACACAGACTCGCTTGACAGGCTGCATGCATTTACTTTACAGCAGGTCATATTTAAACCTTATAAACAGCTGGAAAACGGCTCTCTGTAATAGAGAAAAACCTTCTCATAAATAGTACGTAAATGCATTAGCGACCGTTTGCTGCTTTATGTATCTCCAGTACCAGATACAAGGTGCTCGACACGAAACAGCTTCACCAGCCTCGGCTCACAGTTTTACACTTTAATATTGTGTTGGACATTCTTGTTTACAGCATAGCATCAATGTTTCCACATCCCATTACATGGTCGGCATGAATAGAAAGTTTCTGAAATGCTTATTACTGGTGAAAGGTTTCAGCTAAGTCCCAGTATACAGCGCGGAAACAGGCCCTTCGGCCCACCAGGTCCGCGCCAAGGGTCAATTTACAATTATACCAAGCCAAGTAGCTCACAAACCTGTACACCTTTGGTGTGTGGGAGGAAACCAAAGATCTCGGAGAAAACCCACGCATGTCACATGGAGAACGTACAAACTCCGTACAGACAGCTACAAACTGTAGTCAGGATCGAACCCGGGTCTCTGGCACTGTGAGGCATCTCTGGAGAAAATGGATGGATGACATTTCGGGCCGGGTCCCTTCTTCACTATTAAAATATATTGATCTGAATGCAGGCAGTGCATTCTTGAAGGCAATAACTCAAGGCCTTAACATGCAAGACCTTGGAAGCCATTGAGTATGAGAGTCAGGAAGTCACGTTGCAGCTTTAGAGGACTTTGGTTAGGCTGCATTTGGAGTATTGTGTGCAGTTCTGATGGCCCTATAGAGAAAGGAAGGATGTTGTCACAGAGTGAGTCAATGTGGAAACAGGCCCTTTGGCCCAACTTGCCCATACCGGCCAACATGTCCCAGCTGCACTAGTCGCACCTGTCCGCATTTGGCCCGTATCCCTCCAAACTCCTATCCATGTACCTGTCTAACAGTTTCTTAAATGTTGCGATAGTCCCTGCCTCAACTACCTCCTCTGGCAGCTCGTTCCATACACCCACCACCTCTCAGTTACCCCTCAGACTCCAGTTAAATCGTCTCCGGATTAAGGGGTCTCCAATCCCGTGCTGCTGGTCCCAGGTCCCAACACACTAATACTGTTCAATTCTCTTTTCAAGGTCACAAACAAATCTGCTACCGCCCACCTCTGTGGTGCTTTGCACTCCTGGTTCAGACAACGTTGCATTAAACAAAAAAACATTTCATTTGCCTTCTGCCTTTTTCTTTAGCCAATGACTGTAAATCTTTGCCCCTCTGTTTAATGACCCAGCTGTCCATGGAAACTGTTTCTCCTGCTTAATCCCGACAGAAAACCTTACATAATTAAAAAAGCCACAGGACAATTTGGTTGAATATGCTTGGTGCATTTTAAATCTCATGCAAGGGCGACTGTTTCACAGCGGCTGACCAGAGGAACCAAGCTGGTGTTTCATTATCGGGATTATATTACAATTTATTGCAATACTTGGCAAGCACCAACCTGATCCTGTTGACTGAAAACAGGTCAGTTCTCCCTGGGACATGACTGCTCTTAGCTTGGCACACCACGCGCGCTCTTATCTGTGGCCCTCCTGCTCAATTGCACCTCGGTTTATTGTCACGTGCACCGAGGTACAGTGAAAAGCATTTGTCGTGAGCTAACCAGTCGGCGGAAAGGCAATACGGCGTTAGAATAAGCAAGTAAGTTTAATGGCCAAGTATTCACATACAAGGAATTTGCCTTGGTGCTCCGCCCACAAGCAGCAACATGACATTCCGCGACAGTTACGAATCTCAGAAAACACTAAACATTAATAATAATAAAACATTAATGTTAAAACACCATTGATCAAGCATGTGAACCAACAAAATACCAGATCAAAGGGAGGCTACAGATTTTTGGCTGTTGAGTAGATCCATTTACAGTGCACAGATACATGATAAGGGAATGATGTTTAGTGCGATAAGCCACTAGGGGCGCCGCATTGAAGGCAACCTCTGCCTACAGCCTGTCTGTTTTTTCAATCTTTTATAAGTTTTTTGTCAGTTTTCAAGTTTGTGTTGGAGGTTTTGTTAGTTTTTCTATGTGGGGGAGTGGGGTAGGGTAAAGAGGAAACCATTTCCCAGTCACTTCCTGGCGAGGACGCGACTATTCTCCGAGTCGCGACCTCGCCCCCCTCCTCGCGGCCTACCACATGGATTGGAGCGGCGTTTCCTGCCGGGGACCAGACCAGAGCTTCAGCAGCGGCGGCGCAGCGCAGGATATATCGCGGAGTGGGCGATGCCTACCTGGGATCGCCGTTTGGAGCACTGGAGTGTTGGGTCGTTGCTCCAACATCGCGGA